>NC_041404.2:138211131-138511131 GCF_900747795.2 Erpetoichthys calabaricus | reverse complement strand
CTGATTCATGGAGTGATGCAGGCCATTATAGACAGTTGTTATATACGACTGATGTTATGACAAGGGACTGCAAAAGCACAAATTGTGAATTCAATTCACGCTAGAGAGTTCATGTGCGTCTCTCCCCTGACCAAGCTCAAACTTCAGAAAAAAAATTCAAACAACTGTACCTTGCCCTTGGTTTGCAGATCATTTTGAATACAAGTACTCTTTAAACCTGGTCCTGGAGGGCCACAGTGCCTGCCGATATTTGTTTGAACAAGTCTCTTTCCCCAGCAACTGATAGCGAAACTTTTTATTAATTCCTATGGCTTCTTAGAGCTTCTTATTCTGGCAGAATCCTTATTGCATTGCAGATTTTCCTTTTTGGAGAACAATATTCAGAAATTTTATGGACTACGATAGATTTGTACTTAATGGCCCTTTCCTTTTCTTTCTCATTTATGTTTTTTTATCTTAATAAATGCTTCATGTAGAGTAAATATGATCAAGTTAGATGATGCACTGTTTGTTCATTTGTCACTTTAATCTATCCATCCATCCATTATCCAACCCACTATACCCTAATTACAGGGTCACGGGGGTTTGCTGGAGCCAATCCTAGCCAACACAGGGCGCAAGGCAGGAAACAAACCCCGGGCACGGTGCCAGCCCACCGCAGGGCACACACTAGGGCCAATTTAGGATCGCCAATGCACCTAACCTGCATGTCTTTGGACTGGGAGGAAACCGGAGCACCCAGTGGAAACCCATGCAGACACGGGAAGAACATGCAAACTCCACGCAGGGAGGACCTGGGAAGCGAACCCAGACGGGTCTCCTAACTGCGAGGCAGCAGCGCTACCCACTGCGCCATCGTGCCACCCTCAATATTTCAGAAACTGGTAATTTTATGTGGATGAGCTGAGCTTATAGTGATAAGCTCAGCAACACATCCCGAGGGCAGTAGGGTAACACATAAGAAGTAATGTGCATTAAGTAGTCTGATAACGTTTTAAAGTAATGAGTAACTAATACTTATTTTATCCAAGTAAAAATGATTCTAGGTGTTAAGATAAGAAATGCACATTACTGGTGCGTCGCTCCATTGCAATGCCAAGAAGAGAAAAGTGCAATCCAGTAACAGAAACATATGAACAAAGTGTCAGCTTGACTAAACATATTTATAAAACCTAAGAAAAGCATCAAAGGCTTCATGCTTGTCTTTAGATTCAAGGCGGCCAATGATGACATTAAACTCTGTTCTGTGCAGTTTAATGATGTTGTAGCGTTGTGTGTGTGTGTGCCAGCCCACCGGTGGGCACACACACACACAAACACCAAGGACAATTGAGGATCGCCAATCCACCTAACCGGCATGTCTTTGGACTGTGGGAAGAAACCGGAGTACCCAGAGGAAACCCACGCAGACACGGGGAGAACATGCAAACACCACGCAGGGAGGACCTGGGAAGCGAACCCAAGATGGGTCTCCTAACTGCGAGGCAGCAGCGCTACCCACTGCACCACCGTGCCGCCAGGTCACTTTAATCCAATTATTAATTGGCAACTGGTTACAAAACCAGGGAATGATTAAAAACTGAATGCAGCTGTTAAAAAATGAAATTGGCAATTAAGAATTATGAATCTTAACAAGTGAGTTAACTAAAATTAAGCCTCAAATTAAAATGCATAAAAACCTTCCAATTAAGAAACTGGCTGAACCGAAAACTTGCAGCCACTGTGGCCCTCCTGAGCTGAGATATAAAACTCCCGAAAATAATACAAGTAATACAATACATAATAATACAATACATCTTATCTTGAATGAGATGCCCACGTGTTACAGGGCATCAGTGAAATTCATTTTGCACTTTATAGCAGTGACAAAGCATCAATGCAAACAACAGACAGTAAATGGCACTGAAGGCCCAGTTGTTGTCGAAGTTCAGACTCAACTGCTGCGGTAACTTGGAGAACAGAAGCCTTCCATATAATTGAGCCCACTATGCTTATTGTAGTAGTTTGTTAGTGACAAAGCATAAGAGGTTCATGTGTCTAGAATTCATGTGCCTCTCCATGTGCACCAATGCAGATTTCTTAAATGAAATGCAACTGCGTGGGACGCAGAATTTGTGCCCTCAAGAGTTAGGAAAACTAGGTGAGCCTGTCAACATTTAATGATGAAACCTCAGAACAGTTCTTTTAGCATTATGGAGAGTCTATTCTGTCCCATTTTAAAGGTTTGGTGCTGTCCCAACATACAAAAGTAAAAAATATTTTTCAAATAAAGTCTTGGTTGGAATGTGTGGAATTCACTGTAAAAAGTGTAGAAGAAACAAAAAATTCTCGTCCATACATGAAATACAGTGCACCTGCTTGTTATTTGTAAATTTCATTCTCTTTTCTGCCTTACCGTGACTTTACTGGTGTCCCTGGAGTAAGGGGCTTGGTCCGCAAAACAGGATAACAGCAGCTGAGCCAGCAGCAGAGCAAAATGGGAGAAAAATGCAAAATAACGAACGGCATCGACGGAGAAACCCTGCAACAAAGAACATGGAAAGTATTTTGTGGTCAGAGTTCATTTCATTGCTTTGGTGATGTGACATCGGGTCATGGATGTCTCCACCAGAAAGTAAAAACACAGAAAACTTGTTTGCTTATGTCTTCAGTTCACTTTTTCCACTCTAAACATTACGAAAACAAAACAATTTCCCAAAAGATGAGGCAATGAACAAGAGTTTCATCCTCTAAAGCATCACTCTAGTTTTAATGTGGTAAAAGCAAAGGAAATGTCTTGGGTGGTACTCTGTACTCTTCCCTTCTTTTCCAGTCCCATCAATGCCAACAGTGAGACACTTCATAATCTGTCTGTGGAAAACTCCCAGTAAAAACCCTAAAGCTCTTACAAACATACAAAAACAAGACAGACCTCAGACTCTGGGTCCAGTTCAAGCCACCCAATCCATCAATCAATCTCCATTTTACACTGCGTTATCTAAAAGAATTTTAAAAAGCAACACGAGTACAAGAGTGCAACATAATAGAGGACAGTTATAGTAAACATAAGACATGCTGGCCGGCTTTACGTTATTAGAACATGGGAGCAAAAACATCAGATAAAGTCAGCCTGGCACTGTGGAAAACAGCAGGTGCCACCCAGTTACAGTCTGACCAGACTGTCCAACTCATCAGTTCATCAAGCCTTATTTTACAAAGAAAACATGAACGCAATGCAAAATGCCACAAAGTATAACAAGCTGAAAAAAATCTAATTTCAAGTATTATTTTTGCATCCAAAGGTGTCTATATGAGAATCATATGCTGCAAAAAGAAATGTGATTATCATTGTTCCAGAGTAGGATCTTTTTAATGAAATATATTCGTCTCATAATTATTCAGAAATAAAATGGCAAAGGTTAAAGGTGCATTCTATCTGAAACCGCACCATTATTATTTATACTAACTCCAGCTTATTTTAGCTTGTCTCACTGCTTATAATTTTTAATGTCTATGCAATCTGATTTGTCAAGTAGTATTATGAACACTGCCACTGAAAGTACATGAAAGTCTCCGAAACCAATTCATACACCCATCTGTTTGCTATTCATTACATATGCTAACATCATGCATAACATCCGAGACCACCCCAGATGTATCACCAGTCCATTTACTCACGCCATGTTAGCTTGAGGTTGATAGTTAATTTAATATTACATCTTCAGGAAGCAGGAGGAACCTGGGTGTGTTTGAAACAACCCAAAGGAAGAAGGTGTAAATCCACCACAAACATGGACCATGATGCCATCAAACTAAGGAGGTCCCAGGCAATGGGAGGGTAGCAGTATTAAATACCGTGGAGGTATACTGTTCAGATTACAAAATATTCATATGAAGAAATAAAATTGAATCAAAA
Source organism: Erpetoichthys calabaricus (assembly GCF_900747795.2). Lineage (NCBI taxonomy): Eukaryota > Metazoa > Chordata > Cladistia > Polypteriformes > Polypteridae > Erpetoichthys > Erpetoichthys calabaricus. The sequence goes on along the minus strand of NC_041404.2, from coordinate 138,507,236 downwards.
ACATCTTTCTTAAAGGTGGATATGTGGAAGAGAGGTCCTAAAATATTTTCATAAAATTTTGTTGAAGGTGGACATGGGAGTGACAGATCCTGAAGTATTTTCATGCTGTATCCATTGAGGTCTATTGTGATACTCATATCATCAAAATAAACAATTTATCTTAAACTAGTACTGCAAAATCTGATGTGTTCAGCATGCTGCTTTCCCTACTCATTAAAACTATGATTTCCAGAGTAAAATATGGCAGGCCAACAATTTCATTAATAGGAATGAAACAGAAGAATTAAATCATGTCGACAAATCGTACATTCTCCTTCACTCACTGGGCTGCAGTTGGAGCAGAGGTGTGAAACAAAATGGAAGATGATCAGCGGGGAGCAGAATCTTTAGGCTTCTAACATTTCACAAGTTTCATTTGGCCTGACAGATCTGTCTTTGAGTTATGTAGCTGCTGGGTCTCTGATGTATCGAGGGAACATAAAAAAGTCAAGTTATTGAATAGTAATTGGGAATTTCTCCTTGGGGATTAATAAAGTATCTATCTATCTATCTATCTATCTATCTATCTATCTATCTATCTATCTATCTATCTATCTATCTATCTATCTATCATATAGTGCCTTTCTATCTATCTATCTATCTATCTATCTATCTATCTATCATATAGTGCCTTTCTATCTATCTATCTATCTATCTATCTATCTATCTATCTATCTATCTATCTATCTATCTATCTATCTATCATATATAGTGCCTTTCTATCTATCTATCTATCTATCTATCTATCTATCTATCATATAGTGCCTTTCTATCTATCTATCTATCTATCTATCTATCTATCATATAGTGCCTTTCTATCTATCTATCTATCTATCTATCTATCTATCTATCTATCTATCTATCTATCTATCTATCTATCTATCTATCATATAGTGCCTTTCTATCTATCTATCTATCTATCTATCTATCTATCTATCTATCTATCTATCTATCTATCTATCTATCTATCTATCTACTGTATCCTGCTGACTATACTAAAATATATCTATCCATCTATTATATAGTGCCTTTCCTATCTATCTATCTATCTATCTATCTATCTATCTATCTATCTATCTATCTATCTATCTATCTATCTATCTATCTATTGTATCCTGCTGACTATACTAAAATATATATATCTATCTATTATATAGTGCCTTTCCTATCTATCTATCTATCTATCTATCTATCTATCTATCTATCTATCTATCTATCTATCTATCTATCTATCTATCTATCTATCTATCTATCTATTGTATCCTGCTGACTATACTAAAATATATCTATCTATTATATAGTGCCTTTCCTATCTATCTATCTATCTATTGTGGTGGATGGCCGGCTTCATATTCCGGCCCTCACCCCCAGGCCGCCAGGAGGAGCTCTCCCGACAGCATGGATGGGCCCCGAATTCCAGCAGGGCCTCATGGACTATGTAGTTTTTATGCACAGCCCTGCTGGATACCTTGGGGACCACCGGGAGTTGCTGTAGGGGGGCTCTTGGACTCTTGTATGCCCTATAACCCGGAAGTGCGTCATAATCCCACGACAGGAAGAAACGACGTGCTCCCGGGTTGAAGATAAGGACTGTTTACCCTGGCCTGGACGGAATAAGGACTTGTGGGTAATGGACAGGAACACCTCCGGGTCAGGGAGTATAAAGGACTCTGGGAAAGCCCAGACACTGAGCTGAGCTGGGAGGTAGGGTGGCTAAGTGTCTGGGAGCGGAGGAGAGAGTATTGTGTTTGGTTTACTGAGTATATGAGTAGTGTGGAGTGGAGGGTGCTTTGTGTACGTAATTATTGTATAATAAAAGAGTCTTGGACTTTTACCTGGTGTTTGGAGTGGTACCTGAGGGTTCAAGAGGTGGATCAGAACCTCAACTGCTACACTATCTATCTATCTATCTATCTATCTATCTATCTATCTATCTATCTATCTATTGTATCCTGCTGACTATACTAAAATATCTATCTATCTATCTATCTATCTATCTATCTATCTATCTATCTATCTATCTATCTATCTATCTATCTATCTATCTATCTATCTATCTACTGTATCCTGCTGACTATACTAAAATATCTATCTATCTATCTATCTATCTATCTATCTATCTATCTATCTATCTATCTATCTATCTATCTATCATCTCATAGTAATGAGTACCTTTTCATAACAAGTAGATGTCCATGTCATAACTATAAGATATGTTATTTAAATTATATGTTGAAGTCGCTATCTACTAATAAGATGAAATTTATCACCTAATATTGACATGCAATTTTATAATTATAACAAAGGGAGAGAACAAGAAAATAAAAGTATGATTATTTTGTGCTCACTTGGTGGCTAAGTGTATGAATGTTGTTAGGCTCGTTTTTTTCTGCTCCCCATTGATTTTATCTAGACAGCTTAGGTCAGTTTTATTTCATCTTCCAGTTCAGTTTACATCACAGAACATAGTACTCTCTCTGAGCTGTATATCTTAAGCGGTAATTATATTTAAGGCACCCAAACTGATTGTTACAGCATGGAAATGACAGGCTGCTAGATGATAATGGACACAGCAAAGCTATCATGTGTAAAATGAAATAGACAAAGTGCCAGGCCAAAGCAAGACCCTCAAATCAAATCATGGATTGAAACCCTGCTTTTCTCCACCACAGCTATGCACTAGATAAGATACTACACATTGTAAAAGGAAAAAGTGATCTTTATCTAAAACGGTGAACATCTGAGGAGTCTGGGCTGGTATACTCATCCAGCTATCAGAAGGAATGGCCGCTTGCCACCAGAAACCCAACCTAACCAGGATTATGTTGTATGTTGCACGTAATGTCTGTGTTACACATGAAGTTAATGAACTTAGGGAAACAAGGTCAAGTTAGTTAAGTGCTAACGTGGCTTATGTTTCTATAATGCTGGAAGAAACATGTGTACCAAAGGGAAATGGCTGAATAAGTTCAGAACAAATGGCCCCTGCTGTAGACAGCTATGTTCATGATGTACAAGAAAGTAAATTCATTATAAGCTCTTCTATATGTATTGCCCAGGAGGGCATGGTGGCACGTGCTGGTTGCTGCCCCTCTCTATGTTCATTTTTTTCTTTCTTTCACAGCTGTTGGTTTTGATTTCTAATTCAATTAAAATTGTAAAATTGCTGCATTCCCAGCAGCACCGCCAGCTTATGTTTCCAGTGGAGTGGTGCTACTTTAATGTCCGACTTCACCTGTGGATTCTGTCAGCATTGTAGTAGGTGTGCTAATTCCTATGACTGCTTTTTGTGCATCTCATGCTGTATTTGTTGATATAACCGCCTGGCATTAACATTCTTTTTCTGTGAATTTTATATTATTATCCCAGACATTTACATGATCAGAAAGTTCAATAGCATCAGATTGTTTTTCCTTTAGTATCTAGCTGTGCTGCTACCCCACTACATAAGCAAGTCCAACAGCCTGCTCTGCCTTACCGACGTGGAGATGTGTCCTTTCATGGGACTTGCTATTTCCTGAATTCCATTTCTACGTTGTTGAAATATGCTCAAGGTGAACTTCACTATGTCCAGAGCAAATGTTTAGTCTGGAATACTCATAAATTTGTTGGCATACTGCAGTAGTGTTTGTTCTTAATAACACCATCCAGCTAAGAATTTTGATCGCAGGAGTGTCAATTCGATAACCTGCACTATATTGAAATAACCCTCGGGTATGGATCTGTGAGCAAGAAACTTGCTACCACTAATACAGCTTTGCTTAACACACAGTTCATAAGAAGGGTGAAACACTAGTACTGCATGAACTCACAACGGACCGCAGTCTTAGTATGTTATGCTTAACTGAAAATTCTGTGACTCCATTTGGGTCCGTTTACTTGGCAACAGCTCACCGTGTTCTGGCAGGAATTGTTAGATCTAATCTAAACATCATAAATACACCCTTTGACTGTCCGCTGTCCATGAGTGTTTGGCTCTAAACTGATAACAAAATGCCAGTACTCGCCTACTCATCATTCTGTATTGTCCTCCACAGTATAACAGATCTTTTGTAAGCAATTTGATCTGACTGATCTATAAACTCTGCTACCTCCTCTTTCCTAGGCTTGTGGGTAATTTCATATCTACACTGCTACTCTGACACAACTATGTTATTTACTTTTGGTTCTCTTCTACCATTTTGTGCTTTTGTTTTTTTATTCCTGCTTGTTTTTTCTTACAGTGATCTCTCGCTATATCGCACTTCGTCTTTCGCGGCTTAACTCCATCGCGGATTTTAAATGTAAGCATATGTGAATATATATCGCAGATTTTTCACTGCTTCGCGGATGTCTGCGGTCTACAGTACATGTGCTTCCTCAGTTGATTTGCCCATTTGAATTCAAACAAGGGACGCTATTGGCGGATGGCTGAGAAGCTACCCAATCAGAGCACGCGGTTAAGCTCCTGGGTGCTGTGCTAACTCTCGAGCGTCTCGCGACCGTTCTACGAATGGCAAAAGATCTCCAGACATCAGTTGAAGAATGGGACCCGCAAATGATTCGTTCTTTGCAGTTTAAAAATGCTCTTGACGGCGCCACGGAAGTGTATAGGAACCTCTTTACACAAATGAAAAGGCAGCGCCAGCAACTGCCCATCACGATGTTCCTTACACGCAAAACACTGCCTAGTACGCCTTCAGTGGAAGAAGACGATGGCGGTGCTACACAGTCGCCTGAAGAGGCTCCTTTAGAACAGCTGTGACAGTGCAGTAAATGTCATCGTCATCTGACAAGTTGGTGAGTACCCAAAACTATTTTGCTATGTACTTAGTACATGTATGTACGTTTATTGTAACTGTGCACACATTTCATACAATTTTTTCCTTGCATTGTTGGTATTTATTGCCGGTGGCCTGTCTATCGTAATGGCTGTAACAAATGTGATATCGGAGACGCTCTACAGTATCTTTAAAATAACATTTTGGTTTTATGTACAGCATTTACATGTTATAGATTTTTCACATATTTTTATATTACCTACTCAATTACAATATGTTTAAAACTGTATTACGTATTAAATAAAACTCCTCAATGATATACGATACGATATGTTTGTGAGTAGTATATAAACTGTGTTTACATACATAATTTCAACGAATCTTACCTAATAACTAAGAGAATATAAAGGGTTTATGCTGTATAACTGTACGGGGAATATTTATAAACCATGTGGAAGAGTTTATAAGGACTTAAAATATATAAAAATAACCATATAAACAGATGGTTTCTACTTCACGGATTTTCTTATTTCGCGGGTGACTCTGGAACGCAACCCCCACGATGGAGGAGGGATTACTGTATTCTAATTCATGACTTTATATATTAATCTATTATTTGATGTGTAATGTATGATATCAGTCTGTATCCAGTTTTACTAATATGATCTTTTTTCTATGCTATTAAACAGGCTTCTTTCCACAATTATGTATATTTCTTGTGTTTTCTCCTCTATAATTTGTAAATTCTTTCAGCTAATGAGGGAAGGTTTCTAAGCACAGCACCAGTGCTTCCATGTCCACCACAGACCAATATCAGGACCATACAAATCATATTGAGTGAGTAGTCATTTCTTCATAGTGTCCTGCAAAATGGGTAAGTGTGCTGTTAAATGTAATGTGATGAAAAATTACACAAAATAGAAAGTTGACATCATCACATACAATCACCAGTCTTATCCTATCACAAAATGGCATTTATAACTTCAGGGATTCAAGCTTTTTGACCAGACTCCTTTTCAGTGAGGTTACATTGCTTCAGAAGTTCCTGTCTGTTTTCAGGCTGTTACAATTTTTGCGTTTTTGGCTTCCACCCCCTGTCTGACCTGCAAAGAATTCACATTCCTTTAACATATCACTTCCCGAGAAGCCACGTTTCTTCATAGAGAAATTGCTGTCCTCCCACTAATTAACACCAAAGTGACGTGCCAGTCACAATAAAAAAAAAAAAAAAAAGGAAGACAAGCACGTCAGTTCTTTTTTTTTAGCATGTCTGACCTCAGTGATAATTGGTATGTCGGTTAAGGTCTGGGACTCTGGACAGTCTTTTCAGAATGGACAGATGACTTGATACTTCTAATGCACCTTAACAATTGGGAGTGCTGTATTGGGGAGTATGTTTCTAATTTCAGACTGAGCGGCCAGAGGTTTATTAAATTACGGCGAAAGACAAATTTACTTGAAGTCATGCCAGGTTCTCCTACCTCATACACGGCAACTTGGATCTTTGCCCTCAGTGGTACCAGAGTGCACACAACAGCCAAAAGCCAGTAAGTAAACAGGAAGACAGAAGACCGGCAGCCTCGTATTCGTTCATACTGCATCAGCAAAACTGACAGCACCTGTTGAAACAAATTATGGGGGAAAAAGTGAAATTTTAGAGTTGATCCAACAGAAGCACAAAGCTTGTTAGGGGTTTCTCAACACAGAGTATTGCCAAAGATCAAAAATCACATGGTGAGATAAGTTATTGTGGCTGAAACTCAGACAATTTATGTGAATTTTAGATCTCTTTCACTAAGGTGTCAATGAGCCCATTTAAAATTATAAATGTAATTGTTCAGATTTGACAGATTTGTTTTGAGCCTACTGATGTTATTCACTTGGAATTGAAAGCAAACTGTGACCAAACTTCTACCTGGCAAGGGTAGGTCAGACTGAGAAACACACCAAAGAGGTAGAATGGAGTGGACGGACCTGAGCCAAATCTGATAGTTGTGTGCTCTAAATGGTGCTAAATAATATAAAAGATGGTGATTCTCAGAGTAACTTGGGACAGCTGGAGAACAGTAAATTGATTACGTGTAATGGGCATATGAAACAAAGACTCCCCAGCACAGACCATGGAGGAAAGGTGGGAAGTTAACAAGCCAAAACAGCGGAGACGAAATACTAAGATTTAAAAACAATATTTAGACAGACGGGATTAAATAATCCAGACATCAGACAGAGTTATTGATACCCTGGACAGTCAGATGGACCTTAGTAGCTTTGCTCTCTCTGTAGCAACATTTGATGATGCAAGCAAGTCAAATGGAAAAATACAAATAATCCAGGATCTCATCAAACTCAGTTCATTGCACATCAAGGGCTTCTTTATGTTTAAGAATCTACTTGGTGATTCGTTTGATTTAAATTTTCTCTTAAGCATCAAAATATATTTACATAAGAGTCTGCCTGGACCACACGTAGGAGGACTGTCTCTGTGTAGCTCTCCAAGGCCCGGTGTGTCTGTCTGTGGTGTGTGACTGCCTAACTTCCCTGGGAAAAGTGACTATTTCAGAAAACGGTGGTGAGCTTACTGGCTGTTGGCCATGAGCCACAGACCTTTTTGTGTGTTATAAATCTGCCCAGCCTGAGACCACAAAAATTCCTCAAAGTGTTTTACAGGGCAGACAACACACTTACAGTGCAGAGAGTTTCATGATATGACTGGATGGAAAAGGGAAATAATACCCACTTGACAATGTCAAATTCTGTTTACAGTTTTTGAAGATTCATAGCTACATTGCTTTTGGGAGACTTCCAAGCAGAATCCAACATGAACTTTAATGAAAGCGGCATTGGAAATGTTCATGTCTTGCTTGTTTTTACACTATTAGCACAATTTTCTAAGTAAATATTTATACAGCAAAGGGTGGGGCAAGAACTGCCGATTCTTTTTTGCCTAATTATTAGGGGGCATTTACAAAACGCATACCCATCAATCAGTGCCTTTACATGCGCTTTAATAACCCAGTTATTCACAGAAACCTGGTTGCTAAAATGCCATGTAAACTCTTATTGTGGTTAGAGAAACTGGAATATTGTTCTCTGACAAGTCTAGTTAACAAAAGTAGATTTCTCTGCGAGTAACCTGATTATTTGGCCATGTAAACCCTTAACCAGGTTAGTCTGCACATGTCTGTTGCACTCTGTTCCCCTGCTTAGCTTTACACGTGCAGTCAGAAGCCACGGGCTGAAAACGGTGGAAGAATCCAGTAGATCCATTTTCTGAGGAAAATGCCCAGATGATCTATTATACTTTCTCTGTGCTGATATACTGTAATCTGTCTCAATATTTCATCCATCCATCCATTATCAAACCCACGATATCCTAACTACAGGGTCACAGGGGTCTGCTGGAGCCAATCCCAGCCAACACAGGGCGCAAGGCAGGAAACAAACCCTGGGCAGGGCACACACTAGGGACAATTTAGAATCGCCAATGCACCTAACCTGCATGTCTTTGGACTGTGGGAGGAAACCCACGTAGACACAGGGAGAACATGCAAACTCCACACAGGGAGGACCCGGGAAGTGAACCCAGGTCTCCTTACTGTGAGGCAGCAGCACTACCCACTGTACCGCCCATTAGCAGTTGTTATCCTTGTATTTGTTTGGTCGTAGCACAGAAAGTGAAACTAAAATGTGATGTGAAGATCATAGCAGCGACCAGGAAAGACAAAACATTAGATTTTTTACTGTGTCTGCCCAATTTAGGGCTGCAGGGACTCTGATCACATCCCATCATTATCAGACGTTAGACAGGAACCAATCAACTGTGGGACACAGCCTTGCACACTCACTCGTACTGGGCCACTTTAGGGGCACCATTCAACCTAACCTGTATAGTAACAGTAGAAGTTGTAGACTCCTCCATATGCCAGGATTCAAATCTCGACTGTGAGGCAGCCCTAACCAATGCACTCCTTAAAAAAAGATAAATGTAAACAGTTAAGTGTAAATTTAGTTTTGATACACAAATGCAATACTTCCATTTTATGAGGAAAATGCCCAGATGATCTATTATTCTTTCTCTGTGCTGATATACTGTAATCTGTCTCAATATTTCATCCATCCATCCATTATCCAACTCGCTATATCCTAACTACAGGGTCACGGGGGTCTGCTGGAGCCAATCTTAGCCAACACAGGGCACAAGGCAGGAAACAAACCCCGGGCAGGGTGCCAGCCCACTGCAGGGCACACACTAGGGCCAATTTAGGATCGCCAATGCACCTAGCCTGCATGTCTAACTGCGAGGCAGCAGCGCTACCCACTGCACCACCGTGCCGCCAGGTCACTTTAATCCAATTATTAACTGGTTACAAAATCAGGGAATGATTAAAAACTGAATGCAGCTGTTAAAAAGTGAAATCGGCAATTAAGAATTATGAATCTTAACAAGTGAGTTAACTAAAATTAAGCCTCAAATTAAAATGCATAAAAACCTTCCAATTAAGAAACTGGCTGAACCGGAAACTTGCAGCCACTGTGGCCCTCCTGAGCTGAGATATAAAACTCCCGAAAATAATACAACTAATACAATACATAATAATACAATAATACAATACATCTCATCTTGAATGAGATGCCCACGTGTTACAGGGCATCAGTGAAATTCATTTTGCACTTTATAGCAGTGACAAAGCGTCAATGCAAACAATAGACAGTAAATGGCACTGAAGGCCCAGTTGTTGTCGAAGTTCAGACTCAACTGCTGTGGTAACTTGGAGAACAGAAGCCTTCCATATAATTGAGCCCACTTGTTAGTGACAAAGCATAAGAGGTTCATGTCTCTAGAATTCATGTGCCTCTCCATGTGCACCAATGCAGATTTCTTAAATGAAATGCAACTGCGTGGGACGCAGAATTTGTGCCCTCGAGAGTTAGGAAAACTAGGTGAGCCTGTCAACATTTAATGATGAAACCTCAGGACAGTTCTTTTTAGCATTATGGAGAGTCTATTTTGTCCCATTTTAAAGGTTTGGTGCTGTCCCAACATACAAAAGTAAAAAATATTTTTCAAATAAAGTCTTGGTTGGAATGTGTGGAATTCACTGTAAAAAGTGTAGAAGAAACAAAAAATTCTCATCCATACATGAAATACAGTGCACCTGCTTGTTATTTGTAAATTTCATTCTCTTTTCTGCCTTACCGTGACTTTACTGGTGTCCCTGGAGTAAGGGGCGCAAGGCAGGAAACAAACCCCGGGCAGGGTGCCAGCCCACCGCAGGGCACACACTAGGGCCAATTTAGAATCGCCAATCCACCTAACCTGCATGTCTTTGGACTGTGGGAGGAAACCGGAGCACCAGGAGGAAACCCACGCAGACACGGGGAGAACATGCAACCTCCACGCAGGGAGGACCCAGGAAGTGAACCCAGGTCTCCTAACTGCGAGGCAGCAGTGCTACCCACTGCGCCACCGTGCTGCCCTCAATATTTCAGAAACTGGTAATTTTATGTGGATGAGCTGAGCTTATAGTGATAAGCTCAGCAACACATCCCGAGGGCAGTAGGGTAACACATAAGAAGTAATGTGCATTAAGTAGTCTGATAACGTTTTAAAGTAATGAGTAACTAATACTTATTTTATCCAAGTAAAAATGATTCTAGGTGTTAAGATAAGAAATGCACATTACTGGTGCGTCACTCCATTGCAATGCCAAGAAGAGAAGAGTGCAATCCAGTAACAGAAACATATGAACAAAGTGTCAGTTTGACTAAACATATTTATAAAACCTAAGAAAAGCATCAAAGGCTTCATGCTTGTCTTTAGATTCAAGGCGGCCAATGATGACATTAAACTCTGTTTTGTGCAGTTTAATGATGTTGTAGCGTTTTACCAAAGGAGAACTTCAGAAGATCACTCGTGCATGTAAACACAGATTTTTAAGAAACCAGGTTTCTGCCTTAACTGGGTTACTCACCTTATCCCAGTTATTTGTGTACATGTAAACACACCCTATGTACGCCCAAGTTTAGAATACACTCATCAATCCTTTTTTCGTCATACTGTATTAAGTAAGATTACATTTCTCCACATGATTCTGCTTTCATGTTTTACAAACGTAGGTGGCTGGTGAAGTGGCCCTGCTACCTCACACACCGTAGACCTTGGATACACTCTCAGGTGGCATGCCTACAGTGTTTAGTGTGCATATGTGATGTTATAAAGAAAGCTAATCTTAAAGAGTAATAATTACTTGTCATGTCTGGTACTGGTCTGGTCATGCTTACAGTTGTTAGACATTATGGTGTGACATCTTGAAGTCAGCTTTGTTATGTGTTTAAAAAGATTCCTCTTGCTAGCTTACTGCTCAAGTCAGTATTCTCCTGGGAATCTCCAGAGTGCTAATTCTCTTATGTCTCTATTGAATTTTAACCTTATATCTTTTTGAATTTATAATTTTGTTTTGTCTGTTTGTTACAGTAGCTGTTCACTGAGTTTAATTTTTCAAAACATAAGAAAATCATTAGAACAAAAGCAACTTGAAAGACATAAAAGAAGTAGAGAAAATGGACTCATGAGAAAGCAATTGGGTGCTTAAAATTGCAGTTGTAGTATTGATGCTGATGAGGGCAAACAAGCTGAGGTGATGCCTTTTAATACCAAAGAAAAGGTGAGACGACACACCAAGGTTAAAGTATGAAGAATGAGCTATGACAAGGTCCCAAAGGAGATATACAGTTTCTGCCAGTCACACATTTAAAATGCTATGTATATTTTATGAATCGTAAGAAATGTCTGTTTGCTGCATTGTTTTCCAAAAGAGGTCACTTACAGTATATGTTGTTTTCACAAAATGAAGCAATAAATGTGTTTTCTATAAGCTGAAATGTCACATTTTTGCTTGATGTGATCTGATGTGAAGTGTACTCGGGACATCCTATAGGTAAATAATGTGAGTTCAGCTCAAATTCGAGGTGTAACTTGTGTTTTCCACATTGTCGGTATTTCAGAGAAGACCTGTTCTCTTGGAATAGCTAAAGCAGTTTGGGTTTTATTTGTTGTGGTGAGAGACAAACCATTAATACTTCATCCTGATGGTCTGCTGGTTGTAATTGATTGTTAAAGACATCAATATCATCATTCTGCTTATGCTTATGTTGGTGTTAAAGTTATTTTCATTGTTTCTTCCTGTTTCTTACTTTAGATGTTTCATGGAAATGTGTTGCCTGTGATTCATACATATTACAAAAAATTTACAGAGCCTTCTTTCTTCAGCTCATTGACATGTTCAATTATAGTTATACCAATTAATTTTATGTGTACTTCCTAAACAAAAATGATACCGCATAATATGTTTAAACTCACCTAATCCAATTCAGGGTGGTAGGAGTCTGAAATCTGTCTCAGCAACACAAAGTGCAAGACTGGATCAAACCCAGAACAAGGCTTTGTCCACTGCTGGGTTCACACACACACACACACATATATATACACATAGGGCCAATTTAGAATCACTACCTAACCAAACATGCACGTCATTGGGAATGTGGGAGGAAAACTAGCACGTCCAGAGAAAAACACGTGCAGACATGGACACAGCATGCAAACTATCTCCCAAAATGATGGCACCCAGGCACAGGTTTTGAATCCAGGATGCTGTAGTTGTAAGTCAGCATGCCACCTGCCTACAAAATTAGCACAATTAAAATAACTTTCTACCCTTGAGTTTATTCTATGCCAATCAAAGACTATCCATCCATCCATCCATTATCCAACCCGTTGAATCTGAACACAGGGTCACCTGGAGCCAATCCCAGCCAACACGGCAGGAACCAATCCCGGGCAGGGTGCCAACCCACCTCAGGACACACACAAACATACCAAGCACACACTAGGGCCAATTTAGAATCGCCAATCCACCTAACCTGCATGTCTTTGGACTGTGGGAGGAAACCCACGCAGACACGGGGAGAACATGCAAACTCCACGCAGGGAGGACCCGGGAAGCGAACCACAGGTCCCCAGGTCTCCCAACTGCAAGGCAGCAGCGCTACCCACTGCGCCACCGTGCCGCCCCAATCAAAGACTAGCCAATGGAAATGGTAAAGGTGTGCACAATGACGCCCCAAGAATAAGAGATTAAAGAAAAGAAAAGCATTTTACCACAGTCAGGCTGCGAATCATCGGGCTAACGAGGAAGACCAAGTGCTGCTGGATTTCAGCGCTCCTCTCTAGTAAAATGTAAAAGAACTCGACAAAACCAAATGAGGCGAGAAGGAATCCAAGAACCTAAAAAAAAAAAGTTTATTCTTAAATTAATGAAGGTGCGCAAAACAGAATGCTAATTATTTATTTTACTTTCTGCAATTCTATTACATTCATACGTATTTAAACAACATAACATAAAATAATTCAACCTAGTTCAAGGTCATGGTGGCTGGAGAGCCGCCTGCCGCAGCTGTAGGAAGCAGCACTAGACAGGGCGCCAGGTCATCTTTTATACAAACTATTATAAAAAAAAAGGAAAAAACGTATAGTGTGACACACTTAGTGAAGGATCATTGACTCTTATTCAGTGATATCTACACAAGTAGTGTTAGATCGGCATGTAGTCTCAGTTCTCAGCTTATTACCAACAAATCCAAATAAGTGGACACCCCATTATGAAATCACTCTCTGTGGTACAAGAATAGTTGACCTACAATCTGAAATTCTATCACAGCAATACATTCAATGCAGCTATAGCTTCCCATGAGATAGTCAGTCAATGTTATCTCACACATTGTTCCAGGATCTCCCATAAATATCTGATGGTTGTTATCTACTGACTGTGAAGGATCTACAGTGGCATATGAAGAACTTTATTGTCAGGAAAGCAAGTGTGCTCTGCGTCACCTTGGAAGAGGCCTTTTCACTACAGGAAGTTCTATTGAGTTCAGATCTGGTGACAAATAAACAAACTGGCCGTCTCTAATGCACAGTGTGGTTCAACAAACCAAACTGTGGTGTGCTACTCTTGATTCATATCTGAGTCATTTCAGATACCTTAATTGTTTGCCTTGGCACCTCAAACTAATGTACGGACATCAATCACTCAAAGCTAAAAATCTGCACCTCTTACCCTTTCTTTGCTGATGACGACCTGGCCTTTAAATCACGTCAAGTCATTTTCTAACATGTTTAATCCAGAACAGGACAGCAGGGTTGCAAGGGAGGTGGGGCCTATCCCAAATAGCATGGGCCACAAGGCAGGATGAAATTCTGGACAGTTCATCACAGGGTGACCACACACCCACCAGCCAGTTTAGCATCACCAGTTCATCTAACTCGCATGTCTTTGGACAGTGGGAGGTAGCTGGAGCACTGGAACACATGCAGACTCCACGTAGGGAGGACGCAGGATGCAAACCCTTGCCTCCTTACTGTGAGACAGTAGCGCCACCCTTGTCTTTAAATCCCATTACCTTAAAACTCCCCCAAATTCCAAACTGAACTGTCACTGAAGCACTTTTGTGATTTGTATGAAAAATCAGCTCTGTGAATGTCATTGAGGCCTTGTGTTCTAGCTGTGTTAGCTGTAAGTACAGGCCACAAGGCCATAGGAGATTTTCCATTCATGTCCCTCTGCATCCTTAGATGGAGCGTCTTTACGACTTCCTGAAATCAGGAGGCACATCTTTGTGAAAGCGCATGCTTTTCATCTTGAGTTTCAATTACTATTTGGAAATACAAACCTTTTTTTCATTATAGGAGCATGTCTCTGTGCTCACATTAGATACAAATGTGTGACAAGTTATTATTCTGCAGGCAACTCGAGGAGTCATTTTGACACATTTTGCTTAAAGCAGGCGCTGCTTGAGGTTACAGAGTTTCTCTGATGATTTCTTCACTTCTTTCCTTTACTTTTTGCTAAATCTACAATTTCATACTCAGCCTGCTGGAATCCTTAGCTGTGGCGGTGATTTATTTTGGTGCGCATTTTATAATTAAGCAATACAAACCACTGGCGTGTGCACTGCAGTGGCATACCACCAAGCCTTTGGTGAGCTGCAAGTCGCGTGGCAAATTTCAGCAACATCTACCACCAAAGATACAGTCAATTACAGTGTTCTAGACGTACAAACAAAGGCCCACGTAATCTTAGTTTTCTATGAAGCTTGTGTATGGTGAGGCACCCATTCTAACATATCTTACATGTTCTAAGATCTAACATAATTGTTCCTGCTACAGTGTTAGGTTAATTGACCCTTTCAGTATCACACAGCAAGTAAAAGTGGATACTGAAGTGACATACTTGTAAACTATAGTTCAACTCTTGCAGGAGGGACAGGGCTGACCCTAGGATGTCCTTCTCATCCTTAGGCTCCTCTACACTCATGAACTTGTTATATTCTTTTGTTTATCTTATTTGATACAAAATCAGGCAAAAAAAATCAACATTATATTGTAAAGCATCTTTCTACAGTCAACACCATTCCAAAGTGCTATAAACAGGCTGAGCTATTGCACAATTATCTACATGTCTGCTATTAAAGTGGAGCAGACACAGGTAATGTGACTCTTTGATGGTCACACTGAGATTTGGAGGCACATGTTGATTCAGGCAACTTGTGGCATTTGAGACAGTGCCTTCTTCAATAGGTTACAGTGCCTACTAATCCTTTTACCTTCATTTGCCTCTTCTGATATCGTTTTATAAAGTGCTTTTCTATATATATAAATACAGTATATATAATATAAAAAAATTTTGGGTCGAGACGTGATCATCTTGGAGAGACACTTTGAAGTCCCGTGAGACTACTTGCACGTCACGCCATACTTACAAACAATTTCTCGGAGACACTTTAACGTCCCACAAGACAAGGAAGTGAGACAAAAGAACAGCTGCTGTACAGGCTTTTAAATGATCGACGAGCAGCGCGACATGCAGATCACGCAGCTCGGTAGCAGCAGCACAAAGCCAGTAGCTATATATATTGTGACAGATAGGGGGCGCTGTCGTACCCTTGACCCCTCAGACCAGATGCCAGACACCAGATAAAAGTACAATTCTTGACTTTATTATAATAATCAAGTGCACCAAGCACCCTCCACTCCACTATACTCATAAATATACACAAATACAATAATCAATACAATAATCCTCCACTCCCAGACGCGTTGTCACCCTTCCTCCCGACTCAGCTCGCCCGTCTGGGATCTCCCACAGTCCTTTATAGTCCTTGACCCAGAAGTGCTTCTGATCCCTCAGTCCATGTGATTATCCAGCACTTCCAGGTCAGGTGAAAACTCTTCTTCTTCATCCCTGAAGTATGTCGTTTCTTCTGTCGCCGTGACTAGGACGTACTTCCGGGGTATAGTGCACATAAAAATCCTTATACCTCCCTGCAGCGTCCTCTGGTGGCCCCCATGGTGTCCAGCAGGGCTGTGAAGGAAAACTCCAATGTCCATGATTCCCTGCTGGCATTCGGGGCACCTCCATGTTGCAGGGAGGGCTCCATCTGGCGGCCTGGGGGTATTGGCTGGGATGAATGACCGGCCATATCCCACAATATATATATATATATATATATAGTCACACACGTGCGCATGGGAGGCAGCTAAAGGGCTTGAGTGAAGGCAGTTCTGAGGCATGCTGGGATGTCGCAGAGTGCACTGACTCTTTTTTTCCCTTCCCTGTAGACCAGTCCCGGGAGATTTCACCCGGCTCTCTTGACGTCACTTCCGGGACCGAGCCAATGGAAGAAGACCTTACCGGCTCCGGCCCCTGTGATGTCACCTCCCAGCTTGAACCAATGGCTGAAGAACATGAGCCAGATCCCTATGACCTTACTTCCTGTCTTCCCCTTTAAAAGTCTACACCTTTTCCCTATTTGTCAGTCTTGTTCTGGACTCCGTTGTATGCACATCAGTGCTCTTATTTGATAAAAAATGACTTTGCAGCCAGGATACCAGATTATACGGGTGGCTGTCCCAAACCTTTATCTGTGTATGTCTCATTTTTGTGACATTATATATATATATATATATTCATAGCATTCGTAGTCTGAATCTCGATCTGATTGTATGGGTTGGTTACCTACCAGGTAACGCATGTGGGGTGGTCTGCCAGTCTGAAAACATCTGCCACCGGGCCCTCTCCTGGTAGGTAACCACCCATACAATCAGATCGAGATTCAGACTACGAATGCTATGAATGTAATTACTCCGATCACCAGGCTGTCAAATAAATGAACCGCACGTCTTGGCGCAGTGTAAAGAGGCTTTGCTTCTAACGCTGACATCCGATGGTTCGATCCCCGAGAGGGGTGCAGTGAGTGTGTACGCCTGATGAGCCCAATAAGGGCGAACCACGTGTCGCGTACTCTTTGCATTATTTGACAGTAAACTATGTAATATATATATATATTATATATATATATATATATATATATATTATATATTATATATATATACTACATTTATAGCTTTATCATGGGCAATGCAGTGACTTGTACAGAAGTACTGAATCAATAGGTGACATACTGCAGCAGTCAGCTTTTTATGTTTTATCTTGGGATTTGAGGCAAAGCATTTACAGACTTCACCCAGAACCTTAATACTTCATCAACATTCATCTTGGACTTGTGCTGTCTTTAATCTAATCATTTACCTACTATTACATTGCATTTTATTCTTGTTCATATTACTATACATGCACGTCACAGGATCTCCTCATGGGCATGACTGATAGCTCGCCGGGGTGACAGGGGGCACTGTCGTTAACATTCTCTTCTCCTTCTCTCCACGCAGCTCAGAGAAACCTCCCAGTGAAGGCACTTAGCCCCGCCCCTTCCAGTTTGTCCACTATAGAAGCCCAGCTGCCCGAAAGGAGGTGTCTTTTGCAATCAGAGCAACCCGCCAGAAGGAGCTCCAGTAAACTACAGTGAGTCACGGAGTTATAAATTCTGCGGCTAAGAGACGAATACTTTTGTGATTATTTGCCCAAGGGCTGCTTGTACAAATGCCAAGAGGCGCACTTTTTGTTGGAGTGTGCTCAAACAAATGGGACAACCCAGTTGGTGTCTCGAGTTTCATCCTTTCTGCGTACTGTCATTCCTGCACTCGGCCGCACTACCTTAATGTGCTCACTGTGAGAGGGAATATTCAAAAGTCTGCATGATTGACTACTGAGATTGGATTGGGTTGGATTTATGCCTGAAGCACTCTTGATCATGACAAGGACAAGCTTTTCTTTTATCATATTAACCAGGGGTGTAAGTAGGTAAAAATAGAAATGGCAGGTCTCAAGGTATTTCTGCTTTGTCAATAACTGCAGATAGAAGGACACTTGTTATGCATGCTTGCTGACAGGAGACCCATAGTAGATACAGTATATAAGATGACTGCAAATGAACACCCAGCATTCTGAAAAGTTAAACTGAATATCGCTGAGTATCGGCCCACTGTAAGCCCTGCTATTAATCATAAACACAAACAGCACAGTCTATTTTATTTATTGATCACTCCTCACCTGTATTATTATCATTCTTTAATTTAATATTATTTATTGTATCAGTATGCTGCTGCTGAAGAATGTGAATTTCCAATCGGGATTAATAAAGTATCTATCTATCTATCTATCTTTGGAAAGACTTTACTAGTAACATAAATACAAAGTGGAATGGTGAGAATGAGGGTTTTTTGCAAAATGATACACAGGTTAAAATAAACTTTATGACTTTAACCACTGCCTACAAAAAAAGAAAAATCAGTGATGTTAGGTTTGCTTACCAGCTTGGTGAAGCCAAGGCAGGACATGCGAATGTACCCTCGGCCATTGCAGTAAAGGTATAAGAAGTAGAAAGGTGCACATCCCCAGAGGTAGATGCAGGGGGCCCACACCAGCACGGTGTTCTGGAAACACAAGGTCAGGTCTGGATTGGGAGTGTACCACGTACGGTTCCAGTCCTAAAAAATAAAAAAACAGATCATAAAAAGCTAACTATTATTCTATAATCAAAACAAATCCTGATGGACTAAGTTACAGATTTATATGTCAGCAACTAAAATACTGGAAGACAAAATTCCACAATTGTTCTTAATTTACTTTATATTTATCCAAAAATTTTCAATGTGTGCAAACATCTGAAGACAGAACTTCTGTGTTTCTATCTATAGTTGGACATGGAGGTCCTCAGGTTTTGGTGCAGGGGGCCAAGTATATCAAGTACTCCGGCAACTACATCATTAATCAGTTGCTTTATTGATGTAAAACAGTGGTTGAATAATAGTAATCTGTATTCAAATTGAGAAACAAATGTATGCATTATTAAATATAAAAGTACCGGTATATTCTTGTTTGTTTTTCAACATTATATTTTGTGTGTTTTTCACTTGTAATGAGTGTATAGTGCATCAGGCTCGTACATGAAGGAGTGCTTAATAGGAAAAAATTCAAATGAATTGAATTTACTCACAAATGAATGAATATCACACACAATAAGTCGTATGGTTATAAGTATGAAAGTGTCATGTGACACACACAGGTGGGCAGGGGCACTCTAAATGGAAATTAAAACAAAATCCAAATGCTGTGACGTTTCAGTGTCTCTGTGTGATATGCAGTAGTGTAGTGTGCTGGGCTGGTAACATCACCTCAAGAGAGGTTCACCAAATCAACAATGTCTACCTGCTACAAGGAGAGTTGGGCTGTGTGATCATGGAGATTATACTGAAGGTGCTAGCACATTTGGCACTTCACCAAGCACTGCCAATAAAACAAAATCTCCTTTTGCAGAGGGTGACTCAGCTCCCAATCCCTTGCCTCTTAGGCAAGTTAAAATTATAGGGACTGCCATTGAGTTTATAAACTTGATGTCTGTTTTATTTTTTTTCTGATGCCTAAACACAATAATTAAAAGAACCATTCCTTTTAATCAATAGTACTGTATCTAAAGGTCTAGTCTCTAATTAGGCAGCATTTGTGTTGGCAAACAAGCTGTAGTTCTTAATCATCATCATGGCAGAAAGTACCAAAACACCTCCACCAGAATGCTCCCCCTCAAGAAATATCTCTCCATCCACTATCCCTTCCTCCAGTTTGTTAATTTGCTTACTCTATTACTAGGCCATGGGCACCAAGAGTCTTTGCTTACAACATCAGGCACAGGGAGTGTAGCGACACTAGATAGGATGTACATCAATGGGCAGATGTGTGCAACACATCCAAATCAGCTCATGGGCCCCAGAACACACAGAGGAACTAGAGAAGAAAGCGCAGAGCAGACCCTTTAATGTGGGAAGTGACATCCTTCATGACTTCTACAGCTCTGAGATCGCCAGTGTAGTGTGCTGGGCTGGTAATATCACTTCAAGAGAGGTTCACCAAATCAACAAGCTAATTAAAAGGGCAGACCATAACTGACCCCCTGGAGGTTGTAGAGGAGGAGAGAATGAGGCCATTTTGAACAATGCTGTACATCCTCTCTCTGACACAATAACAGAGGAATTTCAGCCTGCAAATTATTCAGCAGAAGTGTGAAGAGAAACATGAATGGGGCTCCTTCATACCAACAGCAATACGTTTGTATAGCACCTCACGGGGACTGGGACTGCCAAGTCGGAAGTTTTCTTTCTTTTTATTCATTCTGGTGTGAATTCAGACCACAGTGTGTGTGTGCATTTATTTATTTATCTACCTATTTATGAATTTATTTATTTATTTAAATAGCTTCTGTAAAAAGCCAAATATCCCCCTGGAAACAAATAATCTATCTAATCTATCTATTATATGGTGTCTTTCACTCAATCTATCTATCATATAGTGCCTTTAATATCTATCTATCTATCATATACTGCCTTTCATATCTATCTATCTATTATATAGTGCCTTTCACTCCTATCTATCTATTATATAGTGTCTTTCACTCAATCTATCTATCTATCAATCATATAGTGCCTTTCATATCTATCTATCTATCAATCATATAGTGCCTTTCACTCCTATCTATCTATCTATCTATCTATCTATCTATTATATAGTGCCTTTCATATCTATCTATCTATCTATTATATAGTGCCTTTCCTATCTATCTATTATATAGTGCCTTTCACTCCTATCTATCTATCTATTATATAGTGCCTTTCATATCTATCTATCTATCTGTCTATTATATAGTGCCTTTCATATCTATCTATCTATCTATCTATCTATCTATCTATCTATCTATCTATCAGCACAGTTTAGAAATGCCAATTAACCTAATCGGTACATCTTTTGGATGTGGACAAAAACTGGAGTACATGGAGAAAATCTACACAGATGATGGAAAACACGCAAACTTGGCAGAGACAGTGACCAGGCTGTGAGGATGAGGATTCACATTCAGGTTTTATGAATTTTAGAGAACATCACAGAACACCGCAAACCCCCAAAAGGTGGTGAAAAAAGGATTTTGATATCAAAATATGAGAGACGGACAAATATAGAGAGTAACTGCAGTCCATTTGTGTTATGATCTTATTGCCTGGGTTTGTGCAGGCAGCATCGGGTGGAAGGTAGGAATGACCCCTGAATGGGAATGTCTGCCTGCCAGGCACCGGTGACACTTGCACACTCTCATGAGTCACCAGTCAAGACATTTATGGAGCTGGAGTCTCTCCCCACAGCAATGAACACTGGACATGCACCAACCCTTGAAAGTGATGACAAGTCACACCCCACAAGACACATTCATACCAGGCTAGTTACCCTAGTTTGCACATCTTTGGCATTTGAGAGGAAACCAGAACACCCGGTGAAAATACACTGGGAAAACATGTAAACTCCACACAGATAGTGATGGGACCCTGTGAACAATGGAGTAGCAGAATTAACCCCTAAGCTGCTGTCCAAATAAAAATAAAGATTTGCTTACAAACCAACAGAGATCCTTCCATCCCTGTGCCCATCCATTTTGTGGAATATGACCCGGACACAGACAGGCAGACACGTTTAAATCACCCCACACACGTTTTTTTGGGTCTCCATTACACACAAGTTACTCACAAGCCCCCAATACCCCACAGTCCAGGCCAATCAATAATGCCTTCTCTCTCTCTCTTCAGACCGCCTCCTTCTCTCCTTCAGCAACCTTGTCCTTCTTCCACCCGACTCAAGTCCATCTCTGAAGGGAGGTGGCCCCTTTAAATAAGCACCCGGATGTGCTCCAGGTGTGTTCCCGGCAATCTCCCACCGACACGCCCCAGTGTGGCGGAAGTGCCAGCTGTCTCCCCAGAAGCACTCCGGGTGTCCCTGTTCCTCTTCCCCCCAGCACTTCCTGGTGTGGCGGAAGTGCTGTGGTCCAGGGTCCTCCAGGTATTGGGGTCCCCCTGGCGGTGACCACGGGCCCCTACAGGGTCGAGCTTCCCAGCTCTGTACCCGCGGTCCCCAGGGCGGTCGCCCCCTTGAGGTCTGGAGGAGGAATAAGCCCTCCTCCTGTCTTCCTGGGTGTCCCGGGTGGGTACCACCCCCATCCGGGCACCACAATTTTTTCCATGTAAAATCAGCCGCCTGATCGAGGTCACCTGTTGTTTACTGGTAGTATGACTCATTTGTTTGTCACCTCTAGAAATATCAACCAAACACTCACCTTCCATACTCTTAATTAATATAGTGGCCTATGTTTATGTCATGAGACAACCTTGCAGGAGGGGCAGGGCTGACCCTAGGATGTCCTCTCACCCTTAGGCTCCTCTACACCCATGAGCTTGTCTGTTATTTAGAACCTCTAGGCTCCTTGCCCTTGTGTTAGGTTTGGCTCACCTGCTGCCCTTGGATTTCTCACCTTTCTGCTAGTCTTCCTTGGCATCTCTTTTAAACGGAAGAATTCTGTTTCCGCTCACTGACCGCCTTTACATGGGTTAATGCCCTCTGGGGTCACAATGGTGTTAGGTTGGGCTCTGAAGGCCCCTCTCTCTCTCTCTCTCGTCCTGTCTCATGCCATCTTGGTGCCCCATCTGTCAGAAGCAACATATCCCATAATCTAAAACTTGCTTTCCTATGCATGACATGAGCGCCATGTGGCGAGTGCTGCCAAGAGCACTCAGTTCCTGCAGGCTATATGCAAAGTGGAGATTTGTTTTGGCAACACAGCCTTAATTCAGATTTGCAGGCAGTGTTTACATGATGCTCGCACACAATGCCCTTCACATTGGTGGCTAAGGGTTTGAATTCAGCCCAGACCAGAACCGCTAAGTAAACACTACACTCTAGCCGAAAATGTGTGGGCTTAGCTCAGTGCCCTGGGTGACCGAGTACAGGGAAACCGCCTCCTCTGGTAGAGGGGTGCGAGTGAGGATAAATGGCAGTGTCACAGAGTTCGGAGGGCTGCTTTATGATCAGTGGTTTGACATTAAAAGGTCATGCTTTGCTATTGATGCGGGGCATTTCTTTCTCCCAAAACTCCCCATAAAATGACAGTCTCCCTACTGCTTTGAGTCACTTTTAGCTTGCTGTCTGATCTGTAACTCAGAGAGGTTTAGCACCAAGTTCAAAGTTTACTCATTGAAATGGCTGTGTTTCAGCTGGCTCCTTTTAGACGTTGAAAGGATGTGGCAACAAAAAGTGCAAAGTAATCACTGAGTGCAGACTCTTTGTGCCATGCAGTGGAGTGTCAATATAAAATATGGGAAGAATCTGCTGATGGCTAACCAGAAAAGCTGATTACTTTTCAGGATTCTAAGCAAAAATAAATAAATAAAATGTATAAATCCGGTCAGATGAAGAAAAACAAATGAAAAGATGTTTGCTTTTCCACTGAAGGTCAGGTTGTGAAATGTCTCCTGGAAGGGGGGACTGATACAGCGCCTTCATTAGGACTGGTGCTGGACGGCACCTTTATACCCCAGCCAATTGCTTGCAGTCTGCGCTGACATCATTAGATGTTTCTCTGCTTATCTGAGCGGATTATTGGTTGTCGCAGTGAATGTAAGTACAAGGTTCTTGGAAAATGAACCAGCGAAATATTAACAAAATATTGTGCCTGCAAATTTTACTTTAATACAAAGTAGATGTGAGCAGTTCAGCATTTTTCTCTAAGATTTTCATTCAATAAGTACAGTTTTTATAATTGGTCATTTGGGCCCTTAGTATTTTCAGCATCTGAGTATATTATAATAATAGGCTGGCTTGGGAATGTTTTGTGAAAGACAAAGCTGCAGGAAACAGTGAAGAACTTTAGAGATGAAACCTTCAATTATTTTCATTCTGCCATTCAGCTATGATTACCTGAAATAACACTGATTGTGGTCCCCAGCTTAAACTGCATAAAAAGCATAAACAAAGACATCATAGGAATTTTAAATATAGACACAAAGAATCCACACAACTGTCTATCCACCCATCCAAAGATCATCTGCCTATTTATCTGTCCTTTCAATGTTCGATTTTCAGCCATCAAAATGGTCCAACAGACTTCTATCAGTTAAACAGCAAATCATATACTTGATAACATGGGAACCAGTGTCCTGGGTTTGAATACCATGAGCAGATGTTACCCATGTTGAATCTGAATATTCTCCGTAAGTCTGCACGGTTTGTCTTCCCACATCCTCAAACACATGCAGGTTAAGTTAATCAGCAATTCAAAACTGAGTGCGAGTGTTGGTGTGTGTGTGTGTGAATGAACCTTGAACAAGGCTGTGTCCTGCCTTACACCAAGCGCTGCCAGCATAGGCACTGGAATTAAACAGGTCTGAAAATGTTAGACTGGAGGACACCTAGTGGAGACTAAGGGGAAATGAAATCAGAGATACCACAAAACATTTCTACTCAAAGAGTCGAAGCAAACTAGAATGATCTTTAAAGTCATGGAGCTGAATTGGAGTAATTATTGACGTAATACATGGGATGAATCAAAGGATAATAGAGTGTCAAGAAACGCTGCTGGGGCTCCTTTATACCAGCAACAATATGTCTGTATAGTGCCTCACTGGCTGCCAAGTCAGAAGTTTTCTTTTCTTTCTTTTTTAAAAATATCTTCCTTTTCAGTCATTGTAGTGTGTGTTCAGACCATAGAATGTGTGCATATACATATTTATATATGTATCTATTTATGTATTTAATTATTGTACTGCAGAGCTTCTATAAAAAGCCAAAGTCCTGGGAATCTATCTATCTATCATATAGTGCCTTTCTATCTATCTGTCTATCTACTATATAGTGCCTTTCACTCTATCTATCTATCTATCTTTCTATCTATCTATCTATCTGTTACATAGCGTCTTTCATTTCTATCTATCTGTTATATAGTGCCTTTCACATCTATCTATCTATCTATCTATCTATCTATCTATCTATCTATCTATCTATCTATCATGTAGTGCCTTTCACTCTATCTATCTATCTGTTATATAGTGCCTTTCATCTATCTATCTATCTATCTGTTATATAGTGCCTTTCACATCTATCTATCTATCTATCTGTTATATAGTGCCTTTCACATCTATCTATCTATCTATCTATCTATCTATCTATCTATCTATCTATCTATCTATCTATCTATCTATCTATCTATCTATCTATCTATCATTTAGTGCCTTTCACATCTATCTATCTATCTATCCATCTGGATGGACACAATGATCATCATTTGTTATATTTGTCAATCCATTCAAGTATTTATCTCTCTAGCTACTCTACCAACATTCACTCATTTTCTACATCACTCATTTTTCCCAACAATGTTTTCAGTGACAAATAACACCTTGCATTGTCTAATCAGGACCTTAGTTGCAGCCTAATAAACTCCGGTCCACTGAGGGTTTTCTTTGTTTTCCATTATAATTATTGAAATGCTGATTCTTGTGTTTTATTATACTCATTTCATTGAGATACTTGTTTCTTAGTATCTCAGTCCAGACTGATGAGTCTAAATGAGCTTTCAGCACCAGTACGCCAATATGGTGACATGTAACAAGCCCAAGCAAAGAACCCACCATTCTATTCTCCATCAGGAAGCTCCAAAGACCACTCAGTACAGTTTAACCAGCAGTTGTCACAACATTAACATCTACAGCTTTCTGATGTTTTATGCCCATAGGTAATTCTAATTTCACAGGATCCAAGTGTGACTAGCAAAGAAGTCCTATTACACCCAAGGACAAGATTCTGACTAAGGGACTGGCTATAACGAGAACCTGCTGCCTCTGCAGTCCTTCACAAACTGAGCTGAATAGCCCTGTTCTATATTAACCAAGCAAGGCACTAGGTTAAAAAGAAAAGTTTACAGTTTATATAAAAAGCTAATACAAGAATTACATTTTCTTTATTCATTATACAAACAGCATTTTAATTTTGCAGTTTTCAAAATAACTGACCAAACATTGTAGGGTCCAGACAGTGCACTGCTGTATGAATACTTTGCTAATATCCAGCTAATAATTTGGAAGTTAGCATTGCAGCACAGTTACTCATTAACACAAAAATGCTTACATATTTAGAAACTTGATGCCCTCCATCCAAAGAGAACAGACACTACTGATTTATTTTGTCTTGGGCTATCTGTTTATTAACTGATCTTATTTATGTTCCCGTAAATTATCATTCATTTTGTGGATGAATAATGAATATGTGACAGATACTATAGAACCTCCTACTTATTTTAGAAAAAAATAAGCCCACATACCCATAAGGGGTCTAGCCCACTGAGACTGCAGAAGGAGTCCATGGCTGTGCTGTGCTGTGCTGTGAGTCTTCAGGCAGGCAGGCAGGCAGGCAGGCAGTGCAGTGCCGGTGCTATAGCTCCAGGGTGTCTGATCACTCTGAGCTCGCCTCCTTTACCCTGTCCTGTTTATGAACATTGACGGTTCAGTCCTGCCAATCAGTACTCTCACCCCACAGGGTAGGTGGAAAGATTTCCTCTCTCTCTCTTTTTTTCACCCACTTGCGATGGGTTTGGCTCTGAACATCACATCACGTCACAGCCTCTCCTTGCTGCCCCCCCTCCCATATAAAATCCTGTGTTGTATAAACAGTTCACTGTGACTGCCTAACATCCCACTCTGCTAGATACAAGAACAGCCCTATGTAACACAGCAAATAAAATTCAAAACATTAATGTACTAAATAAAGGGGCTTTTAAAAAAAGACTGCATCCAATGAAAAAGGTAAATAGCACAAAATCCATATATTTAAAATAGAACATATATTTCTGCACATGCCAATACATTTTGTTTTCAAAACCAGTTGTCCTGAAGCATGAGTTTATAAAAATGGATACACTGTTCTATTTCCAAACTATATATAGCACTTAGTCAGTGTGAGAGACTTAGAAGGACATTTTGCATTTTTGTGTATTTGTATAGAACACTAAGCTATTCTGTTTTTAATCCAAACCCTGATTCAAATCTTCATTATGATCACAACACCAAACTTCAAACTTGCATAAAGTTTGACAAATTAGTGAGAACCATTCAGTTCATTACACTCCTTGATTAGCTAATTGCCAGTTTGTCCTAATATTTCATCCATGTAACCTTTAAAAGTTGTTAATCTTTATGACTCTGTGTATAGAAGTGCTTAATGACATCTGTCTTAAAAACGCAGCTCCCAAGTAACTAATCAGCTGCCCTGCTGGGCCTGACTATGGAGATCTTGTTTCCATGTCTGTCCAGTGTGGGTGGCTTGTCCACTTATCCATTAAAAAACCGTACCTTTCCCTTTTCATCTCTACATTAATTACAAGGCCATATAATAATATCGCCATCTATATGTGAATTTCCCCTTGGGATTAATAAAGTATCTATCTATCTATCTATCTATCTATCTATCTATATCTATCTATATATCTATCTATTATCTACTATAGTGCCTTTCACTCTATCTATCTATCTATCTATTATCTATCTATCTATCTATCTATCTACTACTGTATCCTGCTGACTATACTAATATATATATATATCTACTATATAGTGCCTTTCACTCTATCTATCTATCTACTATATAGCCTTTCACTCTATCTATCTACTGCATCCTGCTGACTATACTAAAATATATATCTATCTATCTATTATAGTGCCTTTCCTATCTAGCTATCTAGCGACTATATAGTGCCTTCACTAGATCTATGTCTATCTACTAGGCCTGCACTCGATCTCTATCTACTAATGCTCACCTAGATATCTACTATATAGTGCCTTTCACTCTATCTATCTATCTATCTATCTGTCTATCTATCTATCTACTGTATCCTGCTGACTATACTAAAATATATATATATATCTATCTATTATATAGTGCCTTTCCTATCTATCTATCTATCTATCTACTATATCGTGCCTTTCACTCTATCTATCTACTATATAGTGCCTTTCACTCTAGATAGATAGATAGATAGATAGATACTTTATTAACTATCTATCTATCTATCTATCTATCTATCTATCTATCTATCTATCTATCTATCTATCTATCTACTGTATCCTGCTGACTATACTAAAATATATATATATCTATCTATTATATAGTGCCTTTCCTATCTATCTATTTATCTATCTACTGTATCCTGCTGACTATACTAAAATAGATAGATATCTATCATATAGTGCCTTTCCCATCTATCTATCTATCTATCTATCTATCTATCTATCTATCTATCTATCTATCTATCTATCTATCTATCTATCTATCTATCTATCTTGTCACACACGCACTCATGGGAGACAGCTAAAAGGCTCAAAAGAAAGTAATTCCATGCCGGACCAGGGGGTGGCAGAGTATACTGATGCTTTCTCTTTTTTCCCTGCTAACCAATCAAGGGAAGTTGTGCCTGGGCCTGATGACATCACTTCCGGTTCCTCTCCAGGTGACATCATCTCCACTGTCCGGCTTTAAAAGTGCCATATTCCTTCTGTTACCTTAGTTCAGTTTTGGACTCTTGTCTGTAAAGACATATTGCTCAGTTTTGCCTTTTTTCACAGGGTGGCTGTCCCAAACCTTTTTGTTGTGTCAAGCCATATCATTTCACAACATATATTACCAAATCCACTTATTCCAGTTAAATTTGCAGTGAGACAGAATGTATCCTATCTATCATAGCAACATCCAGCACAAAGCAGAAACCAGCACTGGATAAAGTGAGAGTCCATCACAGGGTGCACACTTGTATACAGCCTCACTCCCCCATATGAGGTCAATTTAGACTCTAAAATCAACCTAACACACATTTTACACATTATAATTTCAAATATTGTGTAAAAGAACTTGATTACTAGTAATTAACAATATATTACCCATTAAATTAAACTAACAAAAGAGTGCCTGAAAAATTATTGCAGTCTTCTCTGTGCCTGATCTGACCTGAGCTATTTGCCCCAAAGGTCCACTGGAGTCATTTGTTGAGACTTAACGTCTATGACATGTTTGCTTGCTTTAATCATAAAAGATTTCTGCAATCACAAAAAAGTGGTCTTTGATGCCTTATCACTATTTATAGAGAGATTGTCACTGTGCTGTGATCAATATGCTTCCACTCATTCCCAATCCTTTGATATTCTGTCTGTTCTGAAACCTTTACCTCCTTCCTTAAGACAAATGAAACCTCCTAGCAATGCAGGCCCTTATCACTGGATCTGGCATTCAAGCAAAAAAACAAATCATTCTGAAGCAGTTTGTATCCGGTTTAATATTGCTTCTTTCCTTGCCTCTTATCTTGACTTCATTGGTTTTGGTTCTCTGTAATCTTGAAAGGCATGTGTCACTCATTTTTAAATGAAGTGCTAAAATCAGCACAATTGGTCAGTTGTACAAATAAAAGTAACCTCAAAATAGGAAATCAATCTAAACCTATGGCTATTAAAAAAACACAAGGAGAATATTACACTGCAAAGGACCTCAGCAGATGACATGGCAGATGGACAAATAACTGAAGGCAAAATGGCAAGGAAGAGCTGACATGCTGGGTCTCCATCAACACCTTTGGCCACCAATTGGTATAACATATCCTCTGGCACGCCATGCCTTTATTTTTTATCATTTTTCATATATTGATGTTAAACAGATTATGGACAAAAATGCATTGACTTATTTATATTATTGTTCAAGCTAGAAAGTATTCTGCATTGTTTTTGAGTCTTGGCTGCTGCAACACTGCAATGCCACTTGTGAGGAACAATTTGTCTATTTATATATTATATAGCTCCTTTCATATCAATCTATTGACTGCTATAGTAATACTACAGGTATGCACAGCTAGCAGAAATGAAGATCCTCCACTGGGCAGTTTAACTTACTTTATGTGAAATATGTATAAGTGCTCTGTGCCTGTACTCAGAGAAGACTGCTGCACAAGAATGAATGGGACTGAATCAAATGAACGAGAAATGGTAAGAGGCCCAGAGAAGGTCCATGGTCCAGCAGAGCTGCTGATGTACCAGGTCAAGAGAAACCAGAGGAGTTGGCTTAATCATCTGATGATAGATAGATAGATAGATAGATAGATAGATAGATAGATAGATAGATAGATAGATAGATAGATAGATAGATGTGAATGGCACTATATGATAGATAGATAGATAGATAGATAGATAGATAGATAGATAGATAGATAGATAGAATTAAAGGTTCTGTATAGATGGATAGGACTTTATTTGTGCCTAGAGGGAAATTAAGCTTTATGCAGAAGATCTTTCAACAAACAAACAAACAAACAAATAAAAATACACACAGACACTATGTTCTGAGTGTACACCAGAATGACTAATAAGGAACAAAATTAAAAAAGAAAGAAAACCTCTGACATGTCAGTGCCAGTCCCAGTGATGCATTGCTGTTAGTATAAAGAAGCCCCAGTTGTGTTTCTCGACACACTTTTGCTGAATAATTTGTTGGCTGAAATTCCTCAGTGTTGGTGTGTCATGGAGAGGATGTGCAGCATTGTTCATTATGGCACTCACTTTTGTCTTCATTTTAATAATAATAATTCTTTACACTTATATAGGACTTTTCTCGCTACTCAAAGTGCTCTCCAGGCAGGGAGGACCTGGGACGTGAACCCTTAATATTCCTACTTCGCTCCTACATCCAGTGGATCCAGAGTGCATCCCATAAATGACTGTGCTGTTTTAATTATCTTGTTAATTTGGTGAACCTCTTGTGAAGTGATGTTACCAACACAGAGTATATGGAATACATGGAGGATGTTACTACCCAAATTAAATGAAATCAGTCTCCTAAGAAAAAAAGAGTCCACTCTGCCCTTTCTTTTCCATTTCCTCTGTGTTATTAGACCAGTCCAGTCAGTCATTGATGTGGACCCCCAAGTACTTGTTGCTTATGGATGTGGATACGGATTTGCTGCTGGAAATGTGCTGGGCATATCCCAACCGGAAGTGATGCCTGGGCAGACCTGGGACAAAATTAATGGATTAGATCATCCAGCAGGTTTGGAAGCTCACACAATGCCCACAGAAACAGCTGGAGCTAACTGTTATTATGCATCATGTCAATGCCTGTGGTAGGAGGTGGCCAAAAAAAGGCATTGGCTACATCATCATATTATTTTAAAAGTCAAGACAGGAGCACAGCCATCCATTACTAATGTGTTAAGACACAGTCTGTACAGCAAAACCAGTTTCAAGAATCGGCTAGAATGTTTGAAATAGAAATTGAGGAGGCGCAGCTTGTGGGCACAGTGGTTAGAACTGCTACCTCACAGCTGCAGCTGGCTGGGTTCAAATCCTGGCCCAATTTTTGTCCTTCAGAATATTTTCCGGAAGCTCTGATTTCTTGCCACATCCGACTGAGAACGCTACATTGGATTGCACTTTGTATATATGCAGTATGAGTCTACTGTATATAAAGAGCTTTAACTCTTTATTAAACTGTAATGGTAGGACAGATGGAAGACTTTATAAATGATGGTACAAAACAAAAAGAAAGTTACTTAGCCAGTACCTACGGATGAGCTTGAACAGATATATGGTAACAATTTTAATCTGAGCAAATCTAAGAGTTGCATTATTGAAAGTAAAAAAAAGACTTTGTTTAAGCAGTATGACGGTGCAGTTGTTGAAGTTGCTGCCTCACAACTGCAGAGACAAAGGTTCAGTCCCCATTATGGCCACTGTTAATATAGAGTATGCATGTTCTTTGTCTGTGTGGCTCTTCTGGGATTTGTTTAGGGTTGCAGCCACTCTAAAGGACTCTTCTATCAGCATACAGGACTATGCTGAGTTCGTGACTGGGTACATTAGCACCTGTACTGACAACAATGTGCCCACAATACCAGTCAGGAAGTTCCCCAACCAAAAGCCATGGATAAACAGTCAGGTACGCCACATGCTGCGTGCCAGCTCTCTTGCATTTAGATCAGACACTGAGACGGAGTACAAAGCTGAGAAGTATGGACTAAGAAAAGCCATCACAGCAGCCAAGAGGCAGTACAGAGAGAAGCTGGAGGGCTTCTATTCTACTGCTGACTCTAGACGTATGTGGCAGGGCCTACAGCACATCACAGACTACAGGACTAATCAGCACAATCAGCACAATCCAGTCTGCCAGATGATCTTAACACTTTCTACACCCGTTTTGAGACATCCAGAAACAGCACAGAGTGGAGACACACACACACCTGGACCACCCAACCCCCTATAAACGGTCTCTTCAGGTCAGGTACACAAAGCACTAAGGAAGATCAACCCCCGTAAGGCAGCTGGACCAGACCACATCCCTGGGTGGGCTCTCAGAGCATGTCCCAATGAGCTGGCTGATGTTCTCTGCTCCATCTTCAACCTTTCCCTCAGTCAGAGCATCGTTCCGTCCTGCTTTAAGACTACAATCATCATCCCCCTTGCTAAGAAAAGCCCACCCACCTGTCTGAATGACTACAGGCCGGTAGCACTCACTCCAATCATCATGAAGTGTTTTGAGAAGTGATGTTGGCCCACATTCAGAGCAGCATACCGGACACTCTGGACCCCCTGCAGTATGCCTACCGGCCGAACAGGTCCACCTCAGATGGCATCTCGGCCGCACTACATTATTCCCTCTCCCATCTGGAGAACAAAGACTCCTACATCAGGATGCTCTTTGTTGACTACAGCTCTGCCTTTAACACGGTTATCCCCCATAAACTCACCCATAAACTGTCTGCACTTGGCCTGCACCCCACCCTCTATGACTGGCTCCTAGACTTTCTGACTGGCAGGCCCCAGTCTGTCAGGACTGGTAATAGGACTTCAGCCACCATTATCACAAACACAGGCACCCCACAGGGATGTGTCCTCAGCCCCATCCTCTACACCCTGTTCACCCACAACTGTGTTGACTCCCACAAAGATAACATCATCCTAAAGTTTGCAGACGACACTGCAGTGATAGGACGCATCACTGGAGGGGACGAGGTGGCCTACAGGAGGGAGGTGGCCGGTCTGGTGTCACGATGTGACGACAACAACCTCACCCTCAACACAGACAAGACGAATGAGATGATAGTGGACATGAGGAAGGAGAGGAGATCTCACCGGCCACTGCTCATCCGAGGGCTTGAAGTAGAGAGGGTGAGCATACCTGGGCGTCTACATCAGTGAGGAACTCACTTGGACACTTAACACTACACAGCTGGTCAAGAGGGCCCAGCAGTGGCTGTACTTTCTGAGGAGGCTAAGGAAGTTTGGTATGTCGACTAAGATCCTCGGCAACTTTTACAGCTGCATTGTTGAGAGCATCTTGACCAGCTGCGTCACCGTGTGGTACAGCGACACTACTGATATGGACCACAAACACCTGCAGAGAGTGGTAAAGACTGCTGAGAAGATCACCAGGACCCCACTGCCCTCTCTGCAGAGCATTTACAACTGCAGAGTCCACAGGAGAACTGCCTCGATCCTCAGGGACCCCCAACACGAACTGTTCAGACTTCTACCCTCAGGCAGGAGGTATTGGAGTAAGAAATGCAGGACTTCCAGGCTAAAGAACTCTTTCTTTCCCAAGGCCATTAGACTCCTAAATAACTGACTGGAGTTTATAACTGTGGTCCACCTCATTCTATTGTGTAAAAGACAACTGTATTTGACTTGTCCATCACACACCTATCTGCACATGACACTTTATATTTGTATTCTGTTTTTTATACTTTATGCTGCCTCTGTTACTTATTACCTATCTGCTACTTATTATTTATGTTTATCTTTATACATTGGTTTTGTCATTTGGTGTGGACAGCAAAGAAAGAATTTCCTTACTGTGCACATGACAATAAAATTTGAACTTGAACTTCTCTGAATCCTCTCATCACAATCCAAACTTGTTTGAATTTAGATCCATATTACTAACCGAGAATGGTAAACCGGATGGCATGGACGCAGGTACACGGCGATGGGACCATGAGACGTACTGCGCAGGCGCGTACAGCGCACGTCTCATAAACCGCAAGCGAAGTCGTATCCACCGCGCACGAAGGAGTCACGGCCCAAAAACGAAAGAGCTCAACTGACGTGAATGAGAAATGAAGCAACAACGCGCCCATAGCTAACAACTAACGACACAGCCACACAAACAAGAGGATTCTGCGCTGTGGCCCAGATTCAAACGGAAGAGGCTACGGAGGCCCCACAGGTCCATAAAGATGGTACGGAGTGAAGGCGCAGGCGTCACCGCCATATTGTGAGTGGCACTACTGCGGAGTGAAGTTAGGAATGATGTGCTGCTTGGGATTGTACAAACCGCTGAACGCTTTACACCAAATTCAAACACAATACAGCTCAACGATACAAACACGAGCCCACCTGGATAAGATCAATGAACGCAGGCGCCTACAACACACGTCTGAAACTGCGGAAGCACAGCAGGCACAGGTTCAAAATGAACAAGCTCGACTGATGGATATACAAACACGAGCCCACCTGGATAAAATCAATGAACGCAGGCGCCTACAATGCGCGTCTGAAATGCTGCGGGCACAGCTCCAAAACGAACGAGCTCGACTAATGTATTTCAGGATACCCAACGCCGGGGGTAGGCACTACTGCGGAGTGAAGGCGCAGGCGTCACCGCCATATTGTGAGTGGCACTACTGCAGAGGGAAGTTAAGAATAATGTGCTGTTTGGGATTGTACAAACCGCTGAACGCTTTACACCAAATTCAAACACAATACAGCTCAACGATACAAACACGAGCCCACCTGGATAAGATCAATGAACGCGGGCACCTACAACGCGAGTCTGAAACTTCGGAAGCAAAGCAGGCACGGGTTCAAAACGAACGAGCTCGACTGACGGATATACAAACACGAGCCCGCCTGGATAAAATCAATGAACGCAGGCGCCTACAACGCACGTCTGAAATGCCGCGGGCAATTTTGGGCACGGCTCCAAAACGAACGAGCTCGACTAATGTATTTCAGGATACCCAGCGCCGGGGGTAGGCGAGCGAAGCGAGCAGGGGACAGAGTCCCCTTGTAATGTAAGAAGAACTGTGGAAGTCTGCACTAAGATGGACTGTTCAACTTTGGCTGGTTCTTGCCTTCTACCCAATACCATCAGGGAAGGTGCCATCTCTCTGCTAACTTGTTTAGTAAATAAAAGATCAAATGACCTGTGACATTCAATGTGTATGAAGTACATTCCCCACTGGACAGACATGGAGTGGATTACACATTTAAAATCAGTGCACAGTTACAAAAACACATAATAGTGTGTAAAACACTCAACCATTCTGCAGACCTTATGGGAAGTGAAATAAGAGAGACATTAGCACTCTAACAGCCAACCCAGTTTTACAGTACATACCTGTTCTACCTTAAGGGGAGTTGCTGAAGGTAAAAGAGGGATGAAAGGCTGGAAGAAGATTTGGATTGTGCCAGAGTGGCAGTAACTGGTGCACTTCCAAACTTTCCATTTTTTTGTCCTACACAAAAAATAAGTAGGGAGTCAATGTAGATCCCCAGCTTTTGTTAATTAAGATTTGTGAGTGATGACAGGGTGAGAGCGTGGAGTCAGGCCAGAAACTGTCTACGTCTCCTTCTCCTTCTCCTCCTCCTCCTCCTCTCACCGCTGTCTAGGAGTTCTGTGCATGTTTTCTTAGGAACAGATGATGAAAGCAGGAATTGAATAAAAATGTATAAAAATGTTACAAAGGCTCAATACTGTGGTGAAGAGAGGGTGATACTTCCTGTTAAACCAAAATGGAATACAGAATCACGTACACAGAACATAGAGGGATATTCTCTTTTTATAAAATAAAGTTTTTACCTTGTAAATCTACCAGTCTTTTCAAAACTGTCATGATTTTCCCAATGTGCCCTCTTCCAGACTTTAACTGACCAACATCCATCCATCTATCCATTCAATTTTGGGACTCACTTAGCTTGATACTGTAATGCAGTGCATATATATGATATAGGATATATATCCCCAAATGCACAGACACAGCATGTCCTGGAAGTATCAGATAGAAGATAACAATTAATATTGTTAAGGACACCAATGTAAAGTTAGGGCACACTTACTCACACTCAGTTATACTGTTCCATTTAAAACGGGTTGTCTGTCTTCAGGATATGGAAGAAAACTAAAGAAAATGTATTCAGACACTGACAGAACATGCTCTTTGCCTAGAACGTGACTCAGCAGATTATCCAACCCGCACATATGCAGCTGTGAGGCAGCAGCACTAATAACTGCACCACCATTTCGTTTCACAGATGACTTAAGGAGCACTGGAAACATCAGGTAGAAGGGTCCTTTCATCCGATTGGCCAGCCCAGAACTGAGTCAGCTGTAGAATGGCCAGTAGGGGATGAGGCTGGTAGTTGGCTGAAGTCTCCAGGACTCTGACCGTGTCTGGCTTGTCTCTGTCCCCTTTTCTACAATCTGGCTATAGATCTACAATTAACTGATGGATAGATATTGCTTTTCATTAATGTTCATTAGCTCCTATTTTGTTTTTGATGGATTTGAACAAATCTGTATCCTTACACATGATACTTCTGTATTTAGATAGATAGATAGATAGATAGATAGATAGATAGATAGATAGATAGATAGATAGATAGATAGATAGATAGATAGATACTTTATTAATCCCAATGGGAAATTCACAATTTAGTGACTGGTATCATCTATTCTTGCATTTTGCCTGGTTTTGTGTGTTGTACTTACCCCATTTTCTGACACCCATGGCACACTCAGCCTACCCAGAAGGGGGTCTTCTCTCCTAATTCCATTTTCTGGGAGTTTTTATCTTACTTCTTAGACAGTCAAGGCTTCTGCCAAAAAACAGGGCCTGTTAAAGCAGACTGAGGCATTCCCTCGTGTGGGGCTATACAAGAAATAAATTGTTGCTGTTTTACACTTATGAGACAAATTCAACCTGCGTTTCTGGATTT
Source organism: Erpetoichthys calabaricus (assembly GCF_900747795.2). Classification (NCBI taxonomy): domain Eukaryota; kingdom Metazoa; phylum Chordata; class Cladistia; order Polypteriformes; family Polypteridae; genus Erpetoichthys; species Erpetoichthys calabaricus. Next base: position 138,470,093 of record NC_041404.2, on the reverse strand, counting down.
TTATGAGATTTGAATCCAATACACATCAGTGTCTCCTGCCATTGTGCAGTCTTACCAAGCAGAACCAACTCAAAATGCCCATATCTGACCTCCTAAGACACAGGTGTCGAACTCCAGTCCTCGAGGGCTGCAGTGGCTGCACGTTGTCATTCTAACCATCTTCTTCATTAATGAGCCGTTTTTACTGCTAATTAACTTTTTTTGCTTTAGTTTTAATTAACTTGACTTAGGCCTCTTAATTATTGTCTCTTTTTCCTTAATTAGTAGCCAAACAATAAGGAGACATCAAACAAGCCACCACATCACCAGCTCACCTGTGCCCATCACACAATATCAGAAAATAAAGAAAGGTGAAGGTCTCAGTAAGGTTGATCTCTCAGGTCACCAAAACATTTTGACAGTGTTCTTAGAAAAATCAACAGATTTGGAAATATCTGCTGTGGCAGAATGAGAGCAGCAACAATCCATTGAATTAGCGCTTTGAGTACTGAGAAAAGCGCTATATAAATGTTATTAATATTTTTATTTTATTAATTTTCATTGTAATCATTCCATACAAACAGATCAATTTATAACCCAACAAATTTGAAGACTAATCAAACCCCACCCCTGAGAAGGAGAGCTTAGCTAAAGGAAAATTGCTTTAAGCTTTTTAATAAGGCAACATTAGACAAAAGAAGGGGAGAAGTAAATATCTATATAAATAAGAGATGGAGAAGGGAGTTAAATGCAATAATAGTTAATTCTCTTATTCTAAAATAATATTGATTAAAGCCATGTTTTGAAAAAATTTTGTACAGATCTTCTAACTGAAAATTTGATTTTTTCCAATTTCAAATAATATAAAACATCGGTTTCCCACTGACTTATAAGAGGAGAATTAGGATTCTTCCAATTTAACAGAGTAAGTCTGCGTGCCAAGAGTGTAGTGAATGCAATCACCGTTTGCTTGTCCTTCTCCAATTCCAGTCCATCTGGAAGGACACCGAACACAGCTGTTAGTGGGTTAGGAGGGATTGTGATACTAAGGCTGTCTGAGAGGCACTTAAAAATTTTTGTCCAAAATGATGTTAGTTTGGTGCAGGCCCAGAACATGTGACCCAGTGAGGCAGGAGCTTGGTTGCAGTGCTCGCAGGTTGGATCCTGGCCTGGAAACATTTTGGACAGTTTTAAGCGAGACAGATGAGCTCGATATATAATTTTTAGTTGAATAATTCTATGCTTTGCGCATATAGAACTCGAGTGAATTCTCTGCTTTGCTACCTTCCACTCCTTTTCTGATATATTGATTAAGAGATCTTCTTCCCAATGTCCTCTTGGATCTTTGAAAGGTAGGGAATCTAATAAGATTTTATATATTGCGGAAATAGTGTTTGTTTCCTCGGAAATGAGCAGTATTTTTTCCAGCATTGTGGAGGATGCAAGGTGGGGGAAATCGGGCAATTTCTGTTTAACAAAATTTCTAATTTGAAGATAGTAAAAGAAATGTGTAGCTGGGAGGTTAAATTTTGAACATAATTGTTCAAAAGATGTAAATATGTTGTCTATATAAAGATCTCTGAGCATTTTAATCACAAAACTTTTCCAGGTATTAAAAACTGGATATACTTGCGAAGGTTGAAAGAGGTGGTTCTCTTGCAGAGGTGCCACTGATAAAAGATTTTCCATCTTAAAATGCTTCCTAATTTGGTTCCATATTCTGAGTGAGTAAAGCACAATTGGGTTATTAGTATATTTGCGATAACTTTCATTTATTGGAGAGCAGAGCAGGGAATATAAAGAAGTACTACAGGATTTTACTTCTATTGCGGACCAAGCCTGTGTATGTTCATTTATTTGTGTCCAGGTTTTTATGGCTTGTATGCTTGCTGCCCAGTAATAAAACTGAAAATTAGGTAAAGCCATGCCACCTTCTGCCTGAGGTCTTTGTAGGGTCGCTCTTCGGATACGTGGGTGTTTTGAGTTCCAAATGAATGAGGTTATTATTGAATCTAACTGTTTAAAAAACGATTTATTGATATATATTGAAATGTTTTGAAATAAAAAGAGAAGTTTAGGAAGGATACTCATCTTAACAATGTTAATTCTTCCGGCTAGAGTGAGATGAAGGGTTGACCATCTATGCAAGTCTTGCTTAATTTTTTCCATACAGACGCCAAAATTTTGTTGATAAAGAGCTTTATGTTTACTTGTGATATTTACCCCTAGGTATTTAAACTGATCTGCTATGGTAAAAGGTAGGGTGTCTAATCCAATATTATATGCTTGTGAATTCACTGGAAAGAGTATACTTTTATTCAGATTAATTCTAAGACCAGATATCTTTTGAAATTCTGTTGTGCTGTTAAAACAACAGGGACAGTGTTTTCTGGGTCCGATATATATAAGACCATATCATCTGCATATAGAGAAATTTTCTGTTCCAGTCCTTCTCTGACAATCCCCTTTATCTGATAAGAATTTCGGCAGTGAACCGCCAGTGGTTCAATAGCGATTGCAAACAACAGTGGCGACAAGGGACATCCTTGTCTGGTACCACGTTCTAGTTTAAAGTAGTCTGAGCAAATGTTATTAATACAAACTGAAGCTTTTGGACTGGTATACAGTAGTTTGATCCAAGCACAAATATTCGGGCCAAACCCAAATTTCTCCAATGCAGTGAAAAGGTAATTCCATTCGATCATGTCAAATGCCTTTTCTGCGTCTAATGATAGTAATATCTCTGGGGTGTTTGATTTTGCTGGTGAATATATAACATTAAACAAGCGTCGGAGATTTGAAGATAGATGTCGGCCTTTAATAAATCCAGTTTGATCTTGTGATATTACCGAGGGCAGCACTTTCTCCATCCTTCTAGCTAGGATTTTTGAGAGTATCTTAACATCATTATTCAGGAGTGAAATTGGTCTATATGATGCACATTGTAACAAGTCCTTATTTTGTTTAGGAAAGACGGTGATTAATGCTTGTCGAAATGTTTGAGGTAGTATTTGGTGGTCTTTAGTTTCTGTAAATGTTGCCAATAAGAGTGGAGCTAGCTGAGTGGAGAATTTCTTATAAAACTCTACGGGGTAACCATCAGGGCCTGATGATTTCCCGCTTTGTAGTGACTTTATAGCGTCTAGTAATTCTGTTAGCGTTAGAGGTTTATCCAGTTCCTCAGCACTTAAAGCATCTATTTGTGGTATTTGTGAATTATCCAGAAATGCATTAGATTGCGTGTTGTCTTCTTTGGGCTCAGTGGAATATAAAGACTTATAGTAATCTCTAAATGTGTGCATTATTTTATTATGGTCGATGATTTCTTCTCCATTCTTGTTGGTGATTACTGGTATTGCATTGTGAACTTCTTGTTTATGAATTTGTTGAGCTAAAAGCTTATTAGCTTTTTCTCCGTGTTCATAGTAATGCTGTCTAGACTTATAAATAAGTTGTTCAGTTTCTTTAGTTGTTAAGATGTTAAGTTCTGTATGCAGGGCCTGCCTTTTCCTGTGAAGAGCTTCACTTGGACGCCTGGCTTGTTCTTCATCTATTCTAGTAATTTCATTTCTTAGCTCTGACACTTTCTTGGTTTCTAATTTATTTCTATGGGAAAGATATGAAATAATCTGGCCTCTTAAGAAGGCCTTTAGAGTTTCCCAGAGTGTTCCTGCAGAAACCTCTGTGGACGTGTTTGTCTCTAGGAAGAAGCTGATATGTTTGGATATAAATTCTGTGCAGTTCTCGTCTGCCAATAAAAGAGGGTTAAGACGCCATCTGCGAGGTGAGTGTGAGGGGCTTAATGATTTTAGCTCCAAGACTAGAGGGGCATGGTCAGAGATAACAATTGTGTCATATTTGCATGATTTAATTGTAGGCAGTAAAATTTTTATCTATAAAAAAATAATCAATTCTTGAGTAGCTATAATGCACTGGTGAGTAGAACGAATATGTTCTTGAGTTTGGGTTAAGAAACCTCCAGGGGTCTGATAAGTTGTGATCATTTAAAAACTGTGTAATTATCTTTGCAGTATTAGATGTCGTCCCCCCTGTCACAGGAGTCCTATCTAAGAGTGGATTTAAAACAGCGCTATATAAATGTAATGAATTATTATTATTATAAATTAAATAACGGGCTTAATTAACAGGAAGAATCGGCTTCTCGTTAAGAGACTGTTTGGAGTGAAATTGGTTGGAGTTTGAAATCCCAGTTTAGCTGGTCATCTGTTGGCTCATTTCACGTCTCATTTCTGTTTGGCTGCCATTTAATGAAGAAAGGAATCAATTCAGAGGACTGAATCCTTAATAACAGGGCTATTGAAATGAAGGGAAAAGGAGTTAATTAGCAGTAAAAACTACTCACTGATTAGGAAAAGGGTTAGAATGAAAACCTGTACCCACTGCGGCCCTCCAGGCCCGGAGTTCGACACCCCTGTCCTAAGGTCATACGACAAGAAAACTTCCCTTCAGGGATTAATAAAGTATATCAAATCAAATCAAAAGATAATTTAAAAATGTGAAACAGACTTAGAATTGTGGTGGGGTCCATGTTACTGCTTTTGCTGTCCAAATGCAGTCTATATCTCAGGCGTATAAGCATATCAGCTCTAAAGTGCCCTCTAAACAGCTGGTAAAGCTTCTGAGCTTCTAATAAGATTCAGGAAAAGAAAAAAGCAGAAAAGAATTATTTTTTTTTTTGTGCAGCTTAGCATTTCTGGAGTGGCCACCAGAAAAAAAAAATCCTGTTCATGGTGCAGGGAGCAGCCGATACTGCTGATGTGTTGCTTCTGAAATACTTTTTAGTCTGGCTGTTCAGCCATTTAAATGTTTAAGCTTCCCACTGGAGTTGAGAACTTAGTCAGACAAAGGAGTTCCTGCAATTAAGATGGAGGAAATATGTGGCTTTTAGACAAGACGAGCAGTGGTAAGAGAGAGCGTTTGGGATTACATCCATAGTATTTACTTTATCCCTACAACAACAGGCACAAAAAAGAAAGTACAGTAGCACTATATGCAGAGCTGGCTCGTAGCAGTGAATGTATACACACATCTGGACCATTTGGAGAGCACCTCAGACCGACTTTAATCCTAGCCTTAAAGACTGAAGAACAGTCGTAGATTACTAAGCACTGTTGTAAGTCGCTCTGGATAAGAGCGTCTGCTAAATGATGTAAATGTAAATGTAAATGGAAACACATACACGCGATTGAATGAACCAAAGTTTAAGCTGTGACGTGTTACTGTGCCATTCCACCAAAGAAATACAAATCAGAAGGCACTGTGGAACCTTATGCTCTGCTCATTTCCGTTTAGTGCTGTTTTTGTACTACACTTGCTACCATCATCATTCATTATTTACCATCATTCACTTCATCACATTTTCATAAAGAGAACCAAGGTAGGCCAAGATTCAGACAGTCGACCTCCCATACCTTCCACTGTAGATGGCTTTTTGCAACGTGGATGATTTGTATAATTGTGCATCAGCAGCTATTTATGTGGTTGACATCCAAGAAACATATTCTGTTCACTTTTGCTTTGTAATTTTATCGATTTAACTAAGATGGTGACTAATTACTTGAAGGCATTATGAGACCACTCATGTCTGGGTGGATCTTATATGCTTTACAGTTCACACAACCTCCACAACTACTCAGCCTGATGATTAATGGATTGTTCTGCGGAAAGTAATATTATTTACTTCATTTGTAGTTAAAAATCTTCGCATATTAATTATATAAATGCTGAGACCCCTGTTCTCATTTCTCTTCACAAGCAATATTGAGACAGTGCATAAACTTAGTTTATTTATCGCTAAAGCATACTCAGCAAAAATACAAGACAACATTAACAAACCCACTTGATCCATTTCAGGGCGGCACGGTGGTGCAGTGGTAGCGCTGCTGCCTCGCAGTTAGGAGACCCGGGTTTGCTTCCCGGGTCCTCCCTGCGTGGAGTTTGCATGTTCTCCCCGTGTCTGCGTGGGTTTCCTCCCACAGTCCAAAGACATGCAGGTTAGGTGGATTGGCGATTCTAAATTGGCCCTAGTGTGTGCTTGGTGTGTGGGTGTGTTTGTGTGTGTCCTGCGGTGGGTTGGCACCCTGCCCGGGATTGGTTCCTGCCTTGTGCCCTGTGTTGGCTGGGATTGGCTCCGGCAGACCCCCGTGACCCTGTGTTCGGATTCAGCAGGTTGGAAAATGGATGGATGGATGGATCCATTTCAGGGGTATGGGAATTCAGAGCAATTCCTGACAGTCTCGGGTGCAAGACTGAAACAAGCCCTGGAACCAATGCCAGTTAACTGCAGGGCCTACTTATTCAGACAAACACACAGCGGCTACAGTTAATCAAACCTGCATTGAGTCAAAGCATCTGTCTGCCACATAGTTTCTTAAAGAGGTTAGCGCATCTGCTTGAACAAGGTGATATGGCGTGGTGTTTGTTCACGGTCACTTGAATGAGTAATGTTTTGTGAAGAAGAACTTTATTTTTCTTGTTTTAAACACATTTTGTGAAGTGTGAGTGTAAAGGCAAGTTGTAAATCGTCAAATATTACACATTTAAAAGGCTTCTCAGCCTACGTATGCAACTTACTTGATATCCTTAGTGAGGATTTAAGTGACCAGCATAATACTGGCCAGTGTGGAATAAACCTGTCAACTTCTAAAAGATTTGCTTTTCTGCTCAGTGAGCTCATCATATCTACCAGTTAAGGTTCAGCTATTGAGTTAACCTCAGGTCTCCTGAGAAAGTATGCAACACAGCAAGTGAGAGTTCAAGGCTTTGTGCTTACAGAATTCCTCCTGTAGTCATCAAAGACAAACGAGTTAGTAATTCTGCAGTGACTTGTTTGGCAATGAAAGAAGCTTCTTACCGAAAAAGGAGTCTCCTTGGAGAGAAAACCAGCAAGTGCATTTTACTCTGTTTTAATAACTGCACAAATCAGTCTTAGCACAAATGCAATCAATCAAATTTAACCTGTGAATTTTACTTTGTTTCATTGATTTATGATGTGCCTAGGTGACCGAACTTTCCATCCATCCATTTTCCAACCCGCTGAAGCCGAACACAGGGTTACGGGGGTCTGCTGGAGCCAATCCCAGCCAACACAGGGCACAAGGCAGGAACCAATCCCGGGCAGGGTGCCAACCCACCGCAGGACACACACAAACACACCCACACACCAAGCACACACTAGGGCCAATTTAGAATCGCCAATCCACCTAACCAGCATGTCTTTGGACTGTGGGAGGAAACCGGAGCGCCCGGAGGAAACCCACGCAGACACGGGGAGAACATGCAAACTCCACGCAGGGAGGACCCGGGAAGCGAACCCAGGTCTCCTAACTGCGAGGCAGCAGCGCTACCACTGCGCCACCGTGCCGCCCGGTGACCAAACTTATGGAATAATTTTAATGGATTGGTTGTAAGTACGGACTCAGGATTTTCTTTAACAGTAATTCTTTTTTTTTTCCTTTCACCCAATTTATATATTTATTTAAACTTATATTTTAATTTTATTGAATTTTTTAAAATCAAATAACACTCCATACACATAACTTGAGTTTTACAAAAAGAAAACAAAGAAAAAAGTTTGAAATAAATCAACCCCTGCAGTGGGTTGGCACCCTGCCCGGGATTGGTTCCTGCCTTGTGCCCTGTGTTGGCTGGGATTGGCTCCAGCAGACCCCTGTGACCCTGTGTTTGGATTCAGCGGGTTGGATAATGGATGGATGGATGGATAAATCAACCCCCACCCCTGAGAAAGAGAGCTGGGCCAGCAGAGTAAAACTTTACGCTAGTAAAGAGATAAAATAATAAATGAATAGAGATAAATGGAGTAAAAGGGGGAGAGAACCTGCTTCCTCAATTTAAAAGCTTCTTCCAAAATGTTATTGATCAGATCCTGCCAGGTTTTGAAAAAGTTTTGCTCAGATCCTCTAAGTGCGAATTTGATTTTTTTCCAGTTTCAAATAGTAAAGAACATCAGTAACCCACTGACTTAACAGAGAGAGGTGAGTTAGGATTCTTCCAATTGAGTGAGATAAGTCTACGTGCCAATAGTGTAGTAATGGCACTCACAGTTTGTTTGTCCTTCTCCACTTTAAGCCCCTCTGGAAGTACCCCAAACACAGCTGTTAGTGGATTAGGGGGGTTTGTGACCCCAAGGCCGTCTGAAAGACATTTAAAGATTTTGGCCCAAAATGATGTTAATTTGGTGCAGGCTGAAAACATGTGACCCAGTGAGGCTGGAAGTTGATTGCAGCGTTCGCAGGTTGGCTCTTGCCCTGGAAACATGTTGGACAATTTTAAACGAGAGAGATAACTTTGAGTTGAATAATTCTATGCTTTGCGCATATGGCACTCGAGTGAATTCTGTGCATTGCTACTTTCCACTCCTTTTCTCAGATGTTGAGTGAGAGATCCTTTTCCCACTTTTCTCTTGGATCTTTGAAAGGGAAGGACTGTAAAATAGTTTTATATATTACAGAAATGCTGTCTGCGTCCTCGAAACTGAGCAATATTTTTTCCGGTATAGAGGGAGGTGGAAGGTGAGGAAAATTGGGCAGGTTCTGTTTAACAAAGCTTCGAGTTTGAAGGTAGTGAAAGAAATGTGTTGCCGGTAAGTTAAATTTGGAGTATAATTGTTCGTAGGATGCAAAAACGTTGTCTATGTACAGTTCTCTAAGTGAGTTAATCCCAGATGTTTTCCAGGTATTAAAAACTGTATGTTTGAGAGGGTGGGAAAAGGCGATTCTCGTGCAGAGGAGCCACAGATAACAGCTTATCTATTTTAAAATTCTTCCTACATTGGTTCCATATTCTGATTGAGTGAAGCACAATTGGTTTGTTGGTATATTGGCGATAACTTGTATTTATTGGGGTACAAAGCAAGGAATATGAAAAAGTAATGCAGGATTTTATTTCTACTGCGGACCAGGCCCGTGTATGTTCATCTGTTTCTGTCCATGTCCAGGTTTTTATAGCTTGTATGTTTGCTGCCCAGTAATAAAACTGAACGTTAGGTAGAGCCATGCCGCCTTCCGCCTCAGGTCTTTGTAGGGTCGCCCTTTGGATACGTGGATGTTTTGAATTCCAAATAAATGAGGTTATGGTTGAGTCTAATTTCTTTAAAAAATGATTTATTGATGTATATTGGAATGTTTTGAAATAAAAAGAGACGCTTAGGAAGGATATTCATCTTAATGTTAATTCTTCCAGCTAAAGTGAGATGAAGGGTTGACCACCTATGCAAGTCTTGCTTAATTTTTTCCATACAGATGGCAAACTGTTGTTGATGAAGAACTTTATATTTACTTGTGATGTTTACCCCTAGATAATTAAACTGATCTGCGATGATAAATTCAGTAATTCAGTTACTACAAATATATTTTTATTTTGGCTACAAGCCCCTTAACTGGCTTCACAAGATGGTGTAACTGCCTACTTGCAAAGAAGCTGAACTGTAAACATACAGTAGGTCTGATGTTCAATTCAATTTACAGAAGACAAGAATGATGACGAGTAAGCGACTCAACTCATCTGTGCTCATAGCGCAGAAATATGAAAACTGTAAATCACAAGATCAAGAAATTGAATTCCAAACATGACCTCAAGTGGGTCCCTTCACCTTCCAGTGCCCACGCTGCAGAAACAGTTGTGCATGCACTTGTGAATTTTACACCTCTTCAAAGAAATGTATCGACTATATAAACAATTCAATGTAAAGTGTTATTCTTAATTTTGCTATCTTATTTTTGTTCTATGCCCTCTCTATCTACCTTATTGTATATGCAGCATATCATTTGATCCACGTTAAACTATCATTTATTTCTATGAAAAATGTGTTTGACTGTGGAAGGACTAGTCGTTTATTTGTTTGACATTGCCCATCCATTTACTGAAACCTCTTATTGCTACACAGGGTTGGAGTAGAATGGAGCCTATCCTGGCAGCAGCAGGCATACGACAGGACCTAATATAGTCATTAAAAAACAAGGCTGTTTAAAGATTCCAGTCAGTTTAATACAGACTGACACACACAGTAGAAGAAAGATAGAATACGAGGAGTAAACCCACAGAGACACTAAAAAAGGACATGCACATGCCACATAGACATTGATCAGACAGGGATGGACCCAAGGGTTCAAGAGCTGTGAAGCAGCAGTATAATTTGCTTTCCAGTATGGAAGGTTCTCAGTGGTGATAAACATTTACTGAGTGATTGGCAAACCCATGATGAAAGCTTCTAAATATGAGATAGATTGAGCAGCAGTAGCACCACTGCCTCACAGCACTTGGCAATGCTTCAGTGTGGGGTTTGCCAGTTCTTCCTGGGCCTATGAGTTTGTGATATGGTATCCGTAATTGCATTGCTATGTTTCTGTGCTCGTCTGTAGCAAATGATAGACTGGCGTGCCATCTAGGGCATATTCTGATCTTGTAGATATCCATATTACTAACCGAAGGTTGTAAACCGGATATGGACGCAGGGTGCATCGAGGCGCACGCGCACTGCCACACTGCAACGAGCCCGCCACAGAGAAAACAAAAACGAGAGGATTCAGCGCATATGTGAATCACATTACAGTATTACAGTACGGAATCCCCAGACGTCCAAACTACACAGTGTAAACCGGATATGGACGCAGGGTGATGGGCGCATCGAGGCGCACGCGCACTGCAACGAGCCCGCCACAGAGAAAAGAAAAACGAGAGGATTCAGCGCATATGTGAATCACATTACAGTATTACAGTACGGAATCCCCAGATGTCCAAACTACACAGCATATTTGAATCACACATCGAAGCGCACGTGCACTGCAAAGAGCCCGCACGGATAACGCGCTTCTGAAACACCAGAGGCAAAGGAGTCACGGCTCAGAAACGAAACAGCTCAACTAACGGAAATACAAATCGAAGCCCATTGCTAACGACACAGCCACAGAAAAAACAAAAATGAGAGGATTCAGCGCATATTTTCAATCACATTACAGTATTACAGTACGGAAACCCCAGAGGTCCAGACTACACGAGCATATTGGAATCACATTACAGTATTAGAGTTCGGGCGTTCATGTGATGTTAAAAGTTAAGGTTGTAAATACTCCATACCAAGGGAAACTCATTCAAGTACAAGACACCATCTTTACTACAAATGTTGTATATAAAAGAAGTATTTGATTAAATATCTGTAATCTACCATTGGATTACTTCTTTACTTCCTATGTACTTCATGTACACCTTTATCGTCAACACAGAAATGACACCAGATGGAAACAAACAATAAACGAACGCTCCGTATTAAACGTAAAGCGCGATGATAATTCCTAACAGTAAACGACGTATAGCTAGTGGGTCACGGCTCCAAAAAGAAACAGCTCAACTAACGGAAATACAAAAAACAACGACTTCTCGCTGACAACACAGCCATAGAAAAACAAATATGGTTTATTTCATTACATGAACTTACCCACCCTCCATGATATGTCATCCCTCCAAGTATCAGGGGAACAGAAAGTGATTGCCATTCTTGGATTTGCGATTCTTTTGAGAATCGTGGGCTTGCTGTTTACTACAGAAATGGACCGTTTCTCCCATCCCAATAAGCAAAAGCATGCATTGAAAACGGAGCGGCAGCACTTTCACGTCTGTTTCATGTCCTTTTTTTCTTGATCCTGTGACAGCCAGAAGATTAAGGACAGCACAATAAGCATAAAAAGAAGAGTTGTTATTAGAAAGTTAATTCAAAACACAAACAAAAGAAATCCCTCCGATGCAATGAATAGGAGATACAGGTGTAGTTTCTGATTGATTAAACAAAGATTTTGTTTGTTCAAAACAAGGAAGAGAAACTCTTAAACATTATGCTCCCGACATTACAGTTATATAAAGATGGTTCATTTTCTCACCATTTATGTGCTTGTATGTATATCACTTGCAATTTGTGAGTCATTCTGGCTAAAAGCATCTGCTAAATAAAATATCACAATTTAAGTTTAATCTTTCTTTGCCCTCCAGTTATTCTGAGAATGATATCCTGTACGTGGTGAGATGAGCGTTAACGTTTGTGGTTTTGTGTTTTTATTTTTTAAGGTTCATTTACACGAACAGGCGAGATTTGAGAAGTGGTTCTATTCTGGGGCGAGATATGTGGATGTTCTTGGCTTATGTGTAGTAAAATACAGAATAAAAATTGGCCTTCATGACACTGAATCAGCTGACTACCTAAATGCTTTTGACACTTTCATGGAGAGACAAGGTCCACTATGTAAAAAGGCTATTTAAGGTTTCACTGTAAAACATCTATGGGAGTTAAGTAAACACTGATGTTGACGAGCACCGAGCTCTGGACACTTTGCGTCCTTTGATCATTAACTTTTAGACTTCAGAATTTGTTCAGTTGGTTTATTTAGGAGAACTCACATTGTGCATACAGTATATAGTGTTGGTATTCCTATGTGATAGTGATCATTGTATTGAGTGCTGAGTAAAAAGTGGACATTGAGCAGTACTGAACCTTGATAAAGGGAGAAGTAAAAAATAAAGATGTTCTAAAATGGGCAATAATGATGTAGAATAAAACATAATAATGTTTAAGGTACTGTGAGCAAATGAGACACACAATTAGTTACCAGATCAAACAGCTTGCCCAAAATTGAACCAAATGCCTCCGACAATTACCTTGGAATAGATTCAAAAAGGAAATCATAGACAATGACCTGATACTTTACAAAAAAATTATTATCTTTTTGATTATTATTCAGTCAGGACTGTCCAGGAAGCTGCTGAAGGAATGGTCATCTCTGTCCACAGGCTGTCCAACATGGAGGTACACCAAAAAGGCGTTTAGCTGAACATTCATTCATTCAACTACTAACCCCAGAAAGGAATATGAAAGAACGTTCTACACATGTCCATCCAGCCTTGCAAGGATAGTGCCTACCATTCATTGCTCAGGAGAAAAGAATTAAGGTGGCAGAGAAGAGAAGAGAACAAAAAGCACAATTTATTCTGTACTAGCACCCTTCCTTCGTGAACACCGGGACACTTTTCAAGTACAAACCCACAGTGCATTTCTTTACATGTATTTTTTTCAAACTAGAGCAAAGGCAGGTGAAATGACTCACCTGAGGATTTAAACATTTGGACCTTGGGCTTTACAGCTTAACTCCTTAGCAGCTAGGCCACATTGTGGTATCTTTATGTAATGCTGCACTAAATCTAAAAAATGGAGCATTCACATCACCCTTTGAGACGCCATCTCTGTGGTCCATGTTCAGCAGAAAACAAGGTCTGTGGTAATAATGTCTGCACTTTAAGGCTTAACGGCGCATTTGTGAAGATAAATAGCAGAAATGATGAATGGAACCTGCATGAGCCATATCCTGTACCAGCTAATGCTGGTATCCAGCCACAAACATGGCTGTGCTTCTAATATGCCACTGTGCAACTGCATTAAACTTCCCAGTCCTCTGAGGCCCACTGAGTCATAGATTAGGTCACCACACACTAAATAGTCTTTTATGAGACATTCCTTTTACTTCTTGCGCCTCAACAAACTGCTGAGTTTTCCCTGTTTTTGTACATTGCTTTTAATTATCTTTTTGGCTAATCCCTTTGCGCTTATTCCCGTCTTTTCACAGTGTCTCTCTTGTTCTTTTTGCTCTGCTTTTTCCCAGTTAATGCACTGACCTTTGCTAGTCAACACATCTCCAAAACCTGTAGCAGTTCCTCTCATATTACTGAGTCCACATCTTAATACATAATTCGCCTGCCTCCTCACTCACTCACGTCCGTCCGAAGCTGAATGCGCAGTCACCTTTCTGCACAGCTGCCCGGAAAAACCTTAAGAGATCGACATCCAACCCCAACATCGTGGCAGGCGGCGGATTTACGACCGCAAAAAATTCAAAGAGAAAGGCGACTTCGATAAAGCTCTAGAGGCCTGAAAGGCGATTTCGACCTACAGCTCGAGGCCTAATTACACATTCTGATTCAATTACGCATTCATTCAATACACCTATATCAGGTTTGTGGTGCTTATACTTATTACTATTCCATATTTTACTGGAACATTCATCATTCAATATTATACTATAGGCCTGGAAAATTAATCAACTAACAGTACAAGCCTGTACAGTAATGAGTAAGGCAGACTACAATCATTACAAAACAACTTCTTCGTTACTTTTCATTTGTTCTTCATACACTGCTGACACAAACTCATGCCCGTTTCATCTTACGTTGTCGAAACGGGCTCTTTGTCTAGTTTAAAATAAATGCCTCTTACGCTTTTTCTGTCACCTTCACTCGGCAGAGAGCTTATGATCACTAAAGCGTTGATTCACACTGGGAAGAGTAACAGTTAATGCCTAAAAGAAGGTGCAGGCTGGACCTTAAAGGTGATGAATTCATAATAATGTAAGAACACCTCATAACAACTCCTACCCATTCAGCAGCAGTCATGTTTGTGTGTTTTGTTAGTGCCACCTGCAGGCAAACTCTTCTACTGGTTTGGTTTTAAGTACAACATGCATGTTTGGGATTAAAATGAAGGGAAAGAATGGTCAAAAATGGACTGGCTTCCAAACTGGATCCATATTAGATAGACAGGGGTAACAGTAGATAGCTGAGGTGTTGGAACACTGATGACAACTGAAAGATTAAATGAAAGAAAAGACATCTCATACTTCAGATCAAAAATACAAAGGCATGAGACAATAAATCAAGCCCAAGGAAAATCAAAAGATCACCTAAGAAAAAGTGGAAACGGCTCCCTTAAAATGAATTCCAGCAGAATGAGACTGCACCCTAAAGGTAAAAGAAACTGCTTTTTAGACTACGAATATCTATGGGCAAGAATAGACACAACACATTAACAATGCCAGATCCTTTAGTTTGTGCTTTGTGAGAAGCACACATTCCTTGACAAATGTGTTTTGTTTGTTGTTTTTTTTTTAATGAAGCAGCCTAGTGCTAGCTCCTAAAACACTGAAGGATATAAAACTCTAACATCAGAGAAAAGCAATACTTAGACTGATCAGAATCAAACCGCTGTTAAGGCAGAGGAGGAGCAGCACTTCATCCATCCATCCATCCATTATCTAACCGCTGAATCCAAACACAGGGTCACGGGGGTCTGCTGGAGCCAATCCCAGCCAACACAGGGCACAAGGCAGGAACCAATCCCGGGGCAGGGTGCCAACCCACCGCAGGACACACACAAACACACCAACCACACACCAGGGCCAATTTAGAATCGCCAATACACCTAACCTGCATGTCTTTGGACTGTGGGAGGAAAACCCACGCAGACACGGGGAGAACATGCAGGACTCCACGCAGGGAGGACCCAGGAAACGAACGGAGCAGCACTTCATTAAAACAAAAATCTGGTACAGGAAACATGGGTAAGTTTCTTGTCTGTGGATGACATCTTTGCTTCTTCATCTGTGTCCAGGGGGTCTTTGTTTCAGAGAAAGGCCCAATGGCTGAAGGACTTGATGAACTCCAAACAGCAAACATTTATGTATTGAGCTAATGTTATAGACAAACAGTCAGTGAAGTGGGCAAGCAGCAGGGAATGATGGTTGCTTTTTTCATCATGTTATTCAAAACTTTATTTACTAAAATTAGTCGAAATGATGATGCATTAAATGAATGCCCTTCAGCACTCAGGATATCTGGCGAGATCTTGGTTATATGCAAGATTTTGCAGTTCATCATTCTCTCTTGTCTTGTTTCGAGGTTTCTATCTTTCTGTTTGAAAGTGGCTTTGTTTCACAGCTCATGTTGTACCCAATATCCCAAGCAATGGAGGACAACTTCTCATTCCAGGGACAGACAACCCGTGGTAATGATGACACTAGGACTGCCAAGTCATAAGCAACCTCATTTTTTCATTACTTTTTGAGTCTGATGTTGTTTTTATAATGAGTAGTTTAGTAATTTTGGAATGCATGCATCTGTCCACATTCGCTTAGTCCAGTTCAGGAGTCTGGGGAGCTATCCCATGTGCTTTGGGAGCATGGCAGGAGTCAGACTGCTTGAGGACCACAAGTCTAAAAGCAAGGTACAATCAGGCAGACACCATGTTCACTCCCACTATGTCACTGTGAAGTCACCGGTTATCCCAACATGCGCATCTTAAACCAGATTACAGAGAGTGAAGAACATGTGAATCCCTCAAAGGCAGTAGTACTAGCTATCGTGCCACCATCCACTGACATGAATTAATTTTTTTGAATAAATATGTGTAAATGGGTGAAGAGTTGCACTAAGCACAGTAAAGATAAACAAATAAGTTGAATATGACTAAATTAGATTTCAGTCACTACTGCGGCCTTGTAGCTCCACAATTGCCACTGTCTCTGTGGAGTCTGCACATTCTCAGAATTTTTTTTTTTCCACGTTAAAGAACAAACAGGTTAAGTTAATCAACGACCCTGATGTAGCCCAGTATGAGTGACTGTGCTCTAAGATGGACTGGTATCTTGACCAGAGTTGTTTCCTGCTTTGTTTTTCAGTGCTGCTTGATAAGCCCAGTATTTGAATAAGGTAGTTTGAAAAACCAATGAATTAATAAAGAAATTACAACCCAGTGTGTTCCTGCTTTGTACTGCTGCTGTCTCAAAAGACCCCCCTCTCCCTTCGAACCTTACAGGTTAAATGAATTCAATATGATGAATTTCTCACAAAATACACTTCTCTAATTTGTTTTCCTTTACATGAAATCCTCAAACCACGTTCAGCTTGCACAAACCTGAACTTGGCTTGGCTCATTATCCTCTGTCTGTAATGAAGAGTGGCCACCTTTAAATTTAGTTGGTCGATCCAGACGT
The DNA here is from genome assembly GCF_900747795.2 of Erpetoichthys calabaricus. Lineage (NCBI taxonomy): Eukaryota > Metazoa > Chordata > Cladistia > Polypteriformes > Polypteridae > Erpetoichthys > Erpetoichthys calabaricus. The sequence continues at coordinate 138,453,270 of NC_041404.2, read as the reverse complement.
CGGCGGGTCCGCTTGGTCCTATTCATCTTTTCATGATTGAGAAACATGTAATCAAATGCCCAAAAGTGCCAGGATTTTCTGTGTTTTTTTTTTTAGGGTGCCCACTTAACATCCTGTATCCATTGAAAACAAATCTAAACAAGCTGATCACATTTCTTAAGCCTAATTATCTCTGAGTCTAAGTGTTGTGTAAGGAGTCTGTGTTTTCTGAAAAAGAAATCCACGCTTGTCCTAAGAATCCCGATAAATGCCCAGTGTCTGCTGTGTGCTGGCAAAAACAACGTCACCCACAAATGGGGGCTTTTTCTTCTTTATAATAGCGCATTTTTTTATTTACTTTGCAAATTGCTTGAAATTAGTACCTAGAAAGTGACCGTGCGCACAGAGCTGTTACCACGTGCCTGCATTTAGAAATAGTGCAGGGCTGAAGAAATGCTAATTGTTGAGAATGCTGGCCTCTGCTGCTGCTTATTTTACACAATCATCTGTATAAAAGTAGCCTTGAGGACCCACCACTCATTTTCAGCTTGGCCACTGTTCCCTGATCAACATAATACTGATTAACTCTATCATGTAGGTTATGATATATCTGTTTGATTATTAACTTATGAAGTAATTTCATGTGACAGTCTGTGCCATAGAGGATTGTTCAGACAGTAGAGGCATATTTGACTAAACAGCCACAAGGCAATTGCTTAGCTACTAAGATAATTCAACAAATATACTAAAAGTGACTCATAGATTAAGAGGTGACAGGATTGAAGTGTTTAAAATTATGAAGGGAATTAGTCCAGTGGATCGAGACCGGTTATTTTAAAATGAGTTCATCAAGAACACCGGGGACACAGTTGGAAACTTGTGAAGGGTAAATTTTGCACAAACATTAGGAAGTGTTTCTTTGTCAACGATAGACACTTGGAATAAGCGACGAAGTAGTGTGGTAAGACAGTAAGACGTTGGAGACTTTCAAAACTCAACTTGATGTTTTTTTGGAAGAAATAAGTGGAGAGGACTGGCGAGTTTTGTGGGGCTGAATGGCCTGCTCTCGTCTCGAGTGTTCTAATGTTCTAATATTCTTATGTTAGCGCCCACAGTTCCCATGATCTGGGTTCAGTTCCTAGGCTTGCTTACTGTCTATGTGGAGTTTGCACACTAGCTTTTTTCCCCCATGTACTCCAGTTTCCCCTAAATTCCAAAGAACTGTGGAAAAAGACAAATGTTGCCACTGTCTTTTACTAGTTTAGTGTGTGTGAATGTGCCCTGCGACACACTGGCATCCCATCCTTAGTTGGGTCACTCCTTACTCTGAGTACTGCAGTGAAAAATTCTGACTTCCCAAGACACCTGAAATAGAAAAACTGGTTCTGAAAATGAATGGGTGTAAAATATTGGTGATTGGCTGGCAACATCCTACAGAGTTAGGTTGTATTTATATCTAATGCTACCAGACTAGGCCATTCAGGCAAACCTGTGCTGAATGAAGTGGATATAAAGTTCAAAACGTGGTTCGATACTGCACACCAAACCGACCAATGCACACATAAACCATTTAATGAAGAATTAGCAAAACTGATATACTGCAAAGAACCTTTAGAAAATCAAACGAATATTTTACACATTTAAGCAGCACAAATTGGAACTGACCTGTCAGGACTAAAGTGGGAAAAGGGCTGTATGTGAGGAACAGCACCTTTTCTAAAGCCAGGAAAGGTAAGTAGGTCTCTCCAGTATTTGGTCATTGCATGTGCACAGAGTACTAGAAACAAATTCCCAAGAACCTGGTAAGCTCAGCATGGGGACTGTTGCGTTTGTGCAACTTACACTTCCCAGAAGAAGATCTGTATGGTTGGTCCTTTAGATAGATAGATAGATAGATAGATAGATAGATAGATAGATAGATAGATAGATAGATAGATAGATAGATAGATGGGAAAGACACTATATGATAGATAGATAGATAGATAGATAGATAGATAGATAGATAGATAGATAGATAGATAGATAGATAGATAGATAGATGGGAAAGACACTATATGATAGATAGATAGATAGATAGATAGATAGATAATGAAGGGCACTATATGAGAGATAGATAGATAGATAGATAGATAGATAGATAGTAGATAGATAGATAGATAGATAGATAGATACTTTTATTAATCCCAAGGGGAAATTCACATTCCTCCAGCAGCAGCATACTGATACAAAAAAAACAATATTAAAGATTGATTAATAATGCAGGTAAAAAACAGACAACAACTTTTTATAATGTTAACGTTTACCCCCCGGTGGAATTGAAGAGTTGCATAGATAGAACATCTGTAGCATCTTATTGCAGATGTTGGAGGACGCCAGCCTTCTAAGAAGTATAACCGGCTCTCTGTCCTTTCTTACACAGAGCATCAGTAGGAGCATCAGTATTGGCAGTCCAGTCAATTTATCATCTAGCTGCACTCCCAGGTATTTATAGGTCTGCACCATCTGCACACAGTCCACCTCTGATGATCACGGGGTCCAGGAGGGGTCTGGTCCTCCTAAAATCCACCCACCAGCTCCTTGGTTTGCTGGTGTTCAGGTGTAGGTGGTTTGAGTCACACCATTTAACAAACTCATTGATTAGGTTCCTATACTCCTCCTCCTGCCCCACTCCTGATCCAGCCCACGATAGCAGTGTCGTCAGCGAACTTTTGCATGTGGCAGGACTCCGAGTTGTACTGGAAGTCCGATGTATATAGGCTGAACAGGACTGGAGAAAGTACAGTCCCTTGTGGCGCTCCTGTGTGCTGACCACAATGTCAGACTTGCAGTTCCAAGACGCACATACTGAGGTCTGTCTTTAAGATAGTCCATGATCATGCCACTAGGTATGAATCTACTCCCATCTCTGTCAGCTTGTCCCTAAGGAGCAGAGGTTGGATTGTGTTGAAGGCGCATAGAGAAGTCTAGAAACATAATTCTTACAGCACCACTGCCTCTGGCCCAAGTGGGAGAGGGATCGGTGTAACATGTAGATGATGGCATCCACGACAGGGCTGATGGGTGCAGTGGAAGAGGACATGTCAGTGGGAACCCAGACGTGACTCCAGGGTTACCTTGGTGTTTAAGTTTAGTGTGGGGTAAAAGCAGTGCTCACTACCATGTAGTCAAGAGATGGGGGCCAAGAAGGCACACAACGAGTTGGTTAGGGAAATAAGCCCATTCAGGTAGCCCCTTTAGGGCATTTAAGGTGTTTATTTTGTCAGCTGCTTTTGATCATGCAGCCTTAAAGATTTGTTGTCAATTAACCAAATATTTTGAGTACCTTTTTTTGCTTATTTACTTCTCAGCTGGAGGTGCCATCAGAAAAGTGTTGTTACTGGAGCAGAACAAAACAATCAAAACAAGTGAGTACAACTACACTGGTGAAGTGTGAAGCAACAAATGGCAGCATATTGTGATAAGAAATTTCATCTTGAAGAAGTTGTTTGGCTAAAAGCTGACGTAGCCCTTAGGAACATCCAGAAATGACATGAAAAAAAAAGAAAAATGTAAAGCAGATACCAATATTAACAACTACTATGGTATAATAGATACATAAAAATGCAATGAGCAGCATTACGTGCAGCTGTCTGAGCAGCTCTAAATCTAAACTGACATCTCTTCTGCTTCATTTTACTGCAAATCCTGAAACTACTAGGGCCACCCATTTCATCAGCTATCATATTGTTTCTGGTGAAGGCTGTTCTAGGACAATCTTTGATAATCATTGATACTGAGGACATGTAATTGAGATTAATGTTTAATCAGCCACACCGTGGTTGAGTGGTTTAGCATGGCAGGAGACGAGGCTACCTAAACCCTCCAGGCCAGCCTTCATGAGACAGTCATCCAGGCAGGTATCAGCCATGAAAAGGAGGGGAAATGCAGTTGAACAGAAAGCGAGGTTCACCAGAAGGAGATGAGCTTGGTTGAGTAGCGAGTGGATCTGCCTTTTGAAATCATAGTTTTATTTGATATAATTTTTAAAATTTAAAAATGTTTTAAAGAATTCCATTTAAGGTTGTGTCTTTCATTGCACTTGACATGGCTGGGGGTAGGGTCTGGCTGCTTACCGTCCTAAACTTGACTAAACAGCTTTAGAGAATGGATGCATACATAAAAGTGTCACTTGATGTAAGGCTTCTGGTTTCATTATGTTCAGCGTGGATGGCCATGTTCCACTGAAATCTTGATATGAATATCAGGGACTCACAGATGCTTCAATACCAAAGTATGGTGCCAAAACCAGACCGCAGTGTATAGTAAACAGCGGTGCAAGAAATCATGGAGCTGTTTATGCCAAAGAGAAAATAAGGAAGGCTTTGGTGTCACAATGAAACTCTGGAATGTTGCCACAAGAACCACAACACACTGCACACAGGGAATGGCAAATCTCTTTACTTCGGGGGAGCACTGACGGGATGCCAAAAGTTATGGGGGAGTCATAACAGAAAAGTGGTTAACCAACACTGGTCACCTACACTTCCTTTGGCCTCTTAATGGAGGAAAAACAGTCTAGTCAAAATAACGTAGTCGTTTCAGGAACTTGTACACAACCAGAGATAATTTTAGCATCTACGCAGAGCAGCCGTCTTTTGGTTGAAAATGATTGCCACCTGCGGAGAAAACGAAAAATGAAAAAGGCAGACAGAGAGGGAGAGATGATATACAGAAAGAAACAGATGGGTTTAAAGAAAAAGAAAACTGGAGGAAGGGAATAGAAGAACGAAAGCGGCGTCTCTCGTAAACATTGTGGCTTTAGACTGCTCCAAAACAACAAGTTGCTTTGTAATGCGTAACAGCCAGCCCCCTCAATCATAAAACACAGGCCTTCATTCTTTCTCTCCCTCTCCAAGAAGAACACATCTGGTGTTGACATTTATTTTCCAAAAATTGGTGGATGATGTGTAAGGACTCTGTCTCCCCACATCCTCATATAGGATGGATACATAGATGATGACGATGGTGTGGAGATCTATTTTACTGAATATATACTTACCATATGTATGTATTGTGTGGAAAGGACTATGGTGGGTTCAAATATTTGACTTTAACTTGAATTTACATCTTTAAGGCATCCACAAACACAATTTGACAACTGTCACAGTCACGTCTGTCTGCGTGTCAGGAGGTCAAAACAAAATCACTCAGTCTGAATCAGTCTTGACACAGCTATTTGCACTGTAAAATACTGTAAGACTTCTGGTTTTAAATAAAATCACAGTAGGAGATTTTTCTCTGCAGGGATAAAGCTGCTCTATAAAACATTTATCTAAAGGTCAAAATTTCAAAATCACGGCTCTTATATTTTAGATCTGTTCACTACACTAAAGTGGCTCAGTAATATGGGATGAAATAACCAGGCTAAACAACAGTGGGCTTGGAGGAAGTGGCAACTGTTGATCAAAAGGCTATTTAAGGTGAGTTGATCAAGACTGTCAATGAGAAGGAGCTGAAGATACATGAAACTACACCAACAGAAATATCTTAATACATAATTCGCCAGTCTCCTCACTCACTCACTCACTCACTCACGTCCGAAGCTGAATGCGCAGTTGCCTTCTGCGCAGCTGCCCGAAAAAAACCTTACGAGACCGACATCGTGGCAGGGCGGCGGATTTACAGCCACGAAAATTCAAAGAGAAAGGCGACTTCGACCGACATCCAACCCCAACATCGCGGGAATTTACGGGCCGCGAAAATTCAAAGAGAAAGCCGACTTTGACTGACATCCAACCCCAACATCATGGGAAGAAGCGGATTTACTAAATTCAATTCTAAATTCAAAGAGAAATTCAAATTCAAAGAGAAATTCAAAGAGAAATTCTAAATTCAAAGAGAAAGGCGACTTCGATTAAAGCTCTAGAGGCCTGAAAGGCGATTTCGACTACAGCTCGAGGCCTAATTACGCATTCATTCAATACACCTATATCAGGTTTGTGGTGCTTATACTTATTACTATTCCACTTGTGCCATGTTTCATCTTACGTTGTCGAAACGGGCTCTTTGTCTAGTTTAAATAATCAGTTCAGGCAGTGGAATTAATTTAATGTGCAGGACTCCAGGTGTCCCCATGAGACACTTTAGGCATTCAGGGTCAAATGGGGTGATACAGGAGAGAACCTCTAATCCTTTAATTGGTCATTCAAGCTCAACTATTTAAACCCGTGGAGATGAATGCTAGGCCTGATTTTTAAAACACAGCCTCCTTTTTTGATTTCCCTACACACTTACCTTGAAAGATGGCGATGGTGGTATGTGCTTTAGATCCATAAAACTGCACCTCTTCTTTCATAGGCCTAGGCAATACAATAAAATAAAATGCAAACCATAAATGAAAAATCACCCTATACAAAATAAAATTCACAGATAGAATAATTAATATGAAAACAAATATTGCATATAGATAAAGGTTTGTGTCATATTTTACACAAAAATTCACTTCAAAAACCAAATTTATATTTAAAACGTAAAACAGATAATCCACACTAATTATTTAGTCTTTGGTTTTAACTATAAATAATTTTCATGATGCAGTGCAGCTGCAAAGATTTGAGGCCAATTCCTGTTATCCTTCTATGTGGATTTTGCACTTTCTTCCTACAGTATGTTCATTTGAATCTTTCCCAGTTAGGTTAACTGGTGGCTTTATATTTTTTTACAAATGTCTGAGAGTGGCTGCGTATGTGTTTCCTCTGCCATGGAGTGGCATTACATTGAAGGTTCATTGTTACCTTATGCCCAGTGCTGCAGAAATAACTTTTGACCCCCATAATCCTGTAAGGGGTTGTTCATAATTTATATTGTCATTTCTGCAATGTCTTAGTGTCACCTTTCTTTTTAAATACTGTTTTCTATGGGTGCCACCATTTTGTAAGTCAGTGTTAAGACAAATACCAAGTCAGAGTATTACCATCGAGAAGAAAAATAATAAGCAGGAGATAATTAATACGAGACAAGAATCATAGCGATAGAGCGAGCTGGGATCGCAATCAAAGTAGGCAAACAATCAGGCAACTAAAACACAAGGGCAAGACTGGAAGCAGTATTTTCAAGAGAGAGGGGAGAAGCACCCGCTGATACAGCACATTGCCACACCCAGCACATGACAAACCAACTCAGGATCCCAGATTAAGACCCGAGTGCAGCCATGCAACGGGTGACACCTCAGCACCACACGAGTTCAGATGGAATAGAACCAGTGGGAGATTTTTTAATGGTGGCTGCAGTGCCAATTCTGCCACCAACCCCCCAAGTTTTTCCCCTGCAGGTTGGACGGCCTACATGCAAGGCTGGATACAGATTAACGTCATACCCAGGACGTATCAATTGCAGTTTAAGGGCCTTGCTCAAAGGCCAATGGAGTAGAGTCACTTTTGGCATTTTATGGGATTCGAACCGGCAATCTTCTGATTACCAGCACAGATCCCTAGCCTCAGAGCCACCACTCCATCAAAGCAGAAAGGATTTCATATGCTGTATACTGAAATGAAACTGGACAGTATGGACTTCTTCTTTTGAGGCCAACTAATGCTAATAAGAGTTTGAAAGGTTTCATCCGACCAAGGCATAAAGTGTCAAACAACAACCTCCATGTTTATTACATCACTTAAAGTGATGTTATTGATGCAGCGATTGCTGTCATGTGATGCATACTGCCGTACCAAAGAAATAAGGAACTAGAATGGAATTAAAAATCTTCCTCAAAATAAATCAGAATAACCCGAACACCTCCAAAGCAGAATCTAAACAATGAAAACCATACCAAACCTAAAAATAAATATTCAAAATGTCTTAGTCATTAAAGTCAAAATAGACAACAGTGAGGACAATCAAAATGGACACTATGTTTATGAAGAATTGGATTCTGCTGTAGTTATTTCTTTATCAAGTTGCCACAGCATTGTGTAGAGCATTGCAGGCAGAGTCACCTCCAGAAGTCCCCCTAATTTCAGTAGCACTGACGTCAATCACAGAATGCCACTTTTACACGAGGCCCCAGCTAAACTCCAAACTTTGTGCAAAATCTAAGGAAAGACCTTTCTAAGCCTAGCAATATTGTATTTCAAACATCCAGAATAATTAGTGTTTTATTTGGCAATGATAAAGTATTAGTTTTCTGTGAGTGTTGGTTAACATCATAGATTTGGTTAACTAGTAACCCTTGATTCACATGTTTTGACTTTGGTCTGTTTTTTTCTGACAATCCTGTCAAATTATCTCTTTCAAATGTTTATTCTCTGCAGCTCAACTCTATACTGTATCACGTCCATTTCATCTAACATGAGAATAACATTCAACCTGACTGGAATTATCCTCTTATAGGCAATTGTGCATTTCACCGTGCTGTTGGACACCCATAATAATAATAAATAATAACTCATTACATTTATATAGCGCTTTTCTCAGTACTCAAAGCGCTTTCCACACAGAGAGGAACCAGGAAGCGAACCCACAATCTTCCAGAGTCTCCTTACTACAAAGCAGCAGCACTACCGCTGCGCCACCTGTGAGGACCCATTGCCCATTTGTTAGGACACATGATGGTTGGAGGTTGTGAACTGATTACTACGATGCAGCAGGTATAAAATGTCTTCCAAGGCAATCTTTTCCTGCTACAAAATCTTCATGCTTCATTTGTTTGTGTATTGGCCGTTTGCTTACCTCCTTTGACTTCATTTCTTGCATTTATGTTTTAACACCAAAGATTAAATGACTTTTTTTTTCAGTAGATGTTAATTCAGAGGTAGTGTAGCTAACTGTAGTTTGCAAGATTCATTACTTTTGATTTGCTTTTTTCAAGAAAAAAAAAATTCTCCTCATGGTGTGCATTTAGTTGTTTCTGAACATTACGTTAGAACATTTACCTGAGAGGAGGCCATTCAGCCCAGCAAAGCTCATCAGTGCTGTCCACTTAACTCCATCTCCCAGTTATGACCTGTTTTGATTTCACGCCCTTTTCCTGGTGATTCCAAATCTCGTCTGCCCTGTAGACATAACGCAACCAGGTTGTAATGCAGCCATTGAGTATAAATCCCACTCTAGAAATTGATGAGCACATATAAAGACAGATGAGGTGGCTCAGGCATCTGATCAGGATGCCTCCTGGACGCCTCCCCTGGTGAGGTGTTCCGGGCACGTCCAACCAGGGGGAAGACCCAGGACACGCTGGAGGGACTATGTCTCCCGGCTGGCCTGGGAAACGCCTTGGGATTCTCCCGGGAGAGCTAGAAGAAGTGGCCGGGGAGAGGGAAGTCTGGGCATCTATGCTCAAGCTGCTGCCCCCCACGACCCGACCTCGGATAAGCGGAAGAGGATGGATGGATGGATGGATATAAAGACATCCTTTAGGAATGAACTTCAGGTTCACTGGAGAAGACTACATAAGAACACATTTTTTATTAGCCTTGAACAGGCAAAGTTACTTTAGAAATATGTACACAAAAAACTCAAAAATACAAATAAAAACATAAATAAAATCGAAAAAACAACACATTTACACAATAAAATGAATTATTTTAATTTAATGATATAGTTATAGTTGCCCAGTGGGGGCTGGGTGGTCTTGGAACCCCTGCAGATCTTTTTTTTTCCTGTTTTTTCTGTCCTCCCTGGCCATCAGACCTTACTTTATTCAAGGTCAAGTTCAAAGTTTATTGTCATGTGCACAGTAAGGAAACACGTTTCCCTGTACAATGAAATTCTTTCTTTGCTGTCCACACCAAATGACAAAACTAACATATAAAGATAAACATAAATAATAAGTAGCAGATAGATAATAAGTAACAGAGGCAGCATAAAGTATAAAAACAGAATAGAAATATAAAGTGTAATGTGCAGGTAGGTGTGTGATGGACAAGTCTAATACAGTTGTGTGAGGTCGATAGAATGAGGTGGCCCACGGTTATAAACTCCAGTCAGTTATTTAGGAGTCTAATGGCCTTCAGAAAGAAAGAGCTCTTTAGCCTGGAAGTCCTGCATTTCATACTCTGTACCTCCTGCATGAGGGTAGAAGTGTGAACAGTTCGTGTTGGGTTTGGGGTCCCTGAGGATCGAGGCAGTTCTCCTGCGGACTCTGCAGTTGTAGATGCCCTGCAGAGAGGGCAGTGGGGTCCTGGTGATCTTCTCAGCAGTCTTTACCACTCTCTACAGGTGTTGCGGTCCATATCAGTAGTGTCGCCGTACCACATGGTGATGCAGCTGGTCAAAATGCTCTCAACAATGCAGCTGTAAAAGTTGCCGAGGATCTTAGTCGACATACCAAACTTTCTCAGCCTCCTCAAAAGGTACAGCCACTGTTGAGCCCTCTTGACCAGCTGTGTGATGTCAAGTGTCCAAGTGAGGTCCTCACTGATGTAGACGCCCAGGTATTTAAGGCTGTTCACCCCTCTCCACTTCAAGCCCTCAGCTGAACAGTGGCCGCTAATATCTCCTTCGTCTTGTCTGTGTTGAGGGTGAGGTTGTTGTCCGTCACATCATTACACCAGACTGTCCACCTCCCTCCTGTAGGCCACCTCGTCCCCTCCAGTGATCCGTTCCATCACTGCAGTGTTATCTGCAAACTTTAGGATGATGTTATCTTTGTGGAAGTCGACACAGTTGTGGGTGAACAGGGTGTAGAGGATGGGGCTGAGGACACATCCCTGTGGGGTCCTGTGTTTGTGATAATGGTGGCTGAAATCCTATTACCAGTCCTGACAGACTGGGGCCTGCCAGTCAGAAAGTCTAGGAGCCAGTCATAGAGGGTGGGGTGCAGGCCAAGTGTAGAGAGTTTATGGGGGATAACTGTGTTAAAGGCAGAGCTGTAGTCAACAAAGAGCATCCTGATGTAGGAGTCTTTGTTCTCCAGATTGGAGAGGGAATAATGTACTGTAGTATGGCCACGATGGCATCTGAGGTGGACCTGTTGGGCCAGTAGACATACTGCAGGGGGTCCAGAGTGTCCGGTATGCTGCTCTGAATGTGGGCCAGCACCACTCTCTCAAAACACTTCATGATGATTGGAGTGAGTGCTACCGGCCTGTAGTCATTCAGACAGGTGGGTGGGCTTTTTGTAGCAAGGGGGACGATGATTGTTACTTAGCATTGCCTAATCTTATTTTTAATTTTTTCTTTTTTCTCTTTCTTCATCTTGTAAAAGCACTGAAAACGTGCTCTAGAAATAAATGTTGGTGTTGTTGTAGTTTAAATTTAAAATAACCCTAACTTGAACAAATTGTACTGTTAGATTTAATGTCAAATAAAGTGTATCTAACTCCAACTTTTAAATTCTGTCATGTTCAGCCTTTGTTCAGATTTACAAATCATTCAAACGTTGTGCACAGAACTTTAAGCTAAGCTTACATTGTAGGAAATATCACAGCTAAATTAACCAATGACATAGGGCAAAAAATCTTACGATTTCTTACAGCTTCTCTCTCTGTTAAAAAATGTAAAACTCACGTCCGCTAACTGAAGTGACCACCTCCATACATCCATCCATCCATTTTCCAACCCGCTGAATCCGAACACAGGGTCACGGGGGTCTGCTGGAGCCAATCCCAGCCAACACAGGGCACGAGGCAGGAACCAATCCTGGGCAGGGTGCCAACCCACTGCAGGACACACACAAACACACCCACACACCCAGCACACACTAGGGCCAATTTAGAATCGCCAATCCACCTAACCTGCATGTCTTTGGACTGTGGGAGGAAACCGGAGGGGCCGGAGGAAACCCACGCAGACACGGGGGAGAACATGCAAACTCCACACAGGGAGGACCCAGGAGGCGAACCCAGGTCCCCAGATCACCCAACTGCAAGGCAGCAGCGCTACCCACTGCGCCACCGTGCCGCCTGACCTCCATACAATCGGCTATAAATCACATTAGAGGCTCCCCTTCTGTCTTTATGGGCATATATCCAGCCTCTTGCCCAAAGACAACCCTTGGCTCTCAGAGCCTTAAAGGCTGTCCAAGACAAGTTAAATGAATTCCATTCTCTGAGGTGTCCAGTGTATTTGGACTTAAAATGTACACAACATCCTTCCAAAAGTAATCAATGGGGAACTGGTAATAGGCAATGGGAAGAACAACTGAAACGGACACAGCATTTATGAAACGCTGGATTCTGGTGCAGGTATTTATTTATCAGGTTGCCATAGCATTGTGAGAAGAATTATTCACCTCCTAATCTGTCCAGAAATCCTCCTAATTTCAGTAGCATTTGACATCAATTACAGAAGGCCACTTTTACACAATCCTCGTTAAAAGTGCCTATTAAAGACTCAATAAATTCCTTCCAAGTCTTTAATAGCATCTTGTGGCATTTGAAAACAAAAACAGGCCTCGTCCAAAGCAGCCACAGAAAGAAACAAATGCAACATGCTGGGGATTATTTCTTACTGCAAATTAAGATGAGTGAATCTACTTCAAATGTTATCCTTTCAGTGGCGGGCCGTCAGGGCCTTCAAGGCCTTCTCTGCTGGCCTGAAAAAAATATCTGAATCACAAACTGATGTTAATTATATTTTGTCCATGAATACTTATTAAATAATTCCAAATAGTCTGTCCGCTTCCTTTCATAGCTTTTCCGATGGCTGTGCTGCTTCCAGACATGTATTTTCTTATTAAAGCATTTAACCAATCACATTTCAGCCATCATTTGTTGCCAGGCAGGGTCAAAGTCAAAGAAGTCTGCCCGGAGGCCTTCACAATCCATTCTGCAGGCCCCCTAACACAAAATAAATGTCGATTAAACTGTTGCTTCAACCAATCAGAGTTTGAGTTGGTTTCACTAGGGCCCTCTAGCAGGCGTACGGCAACGTCACCGTATTCAGACCCGTTGATTGGATAGGATGGTGTAATATAAAAATCTGAATGAGAGCATCATGGGGCAGCTGTACACATTGGTATGTTTGGCGGTGAGCATTCCCGTGTCCACTGCTTCTGTCGAGCGGACATTTTCAGCCCTAAAGCGAATTAAAACTTATGCCAGAAATACGACAGGGCAGGTTTGACTTTCAGCATTAGCTTCGATGGCGATAGAAAGGGACTTCGTGATGGAACTGAAGCGCACGGATAATCTGTACGACAGAGTAATTGAACTGTTTTTGAGGAAAGAGAGGAGGATGGATTTTGTTTACAAATAATCCGAATTTTTGGTGAGTAAAATGTTGCGATTTTCCTAAATAATATTGCAAGTTTATGAGTTATTATTGATGTTTTTTATGTGTGTCGTGGGCTGTAGCTGCAGTAGAAAGGAACTTGTTCACCCTGGTTTGTCTATTCAATAAAGGCATTTATTGTGGCTATAGGAGTTATCTATCTGCGATGCAACGGCTCTTTATACTGTATTTCTGCATAAGATGTTTTTTATAACCATAAATTAGTTTTTGAGGGGCGGGTTGATTCAGACGGAGCACTACTGAAGGCCTCGGTGTGAAATGCACGGTCCGCCACTGTATCCTTTGATTATGAATTACAATTAGATCAATTAGAAATATGGCTGGAAGTCTACTGAATATTTTGTATATTTTGTAAATGGCAAGAAAACAATACAACAGGTGTTTACAAACCTCACATTAATCAACTACAAATGGAGAAATAACTGATATGAACATACAGAATTGTATGTGGTTTTATCAAAAAGCCACCTGCATTGACCCCAGTAAGCATACAATAATGTTTCATCTTTTTAACTAAGCCTGCTTTGCGAGTAGTTTAGCATTTTTTGGAAGAAATGCATTTTTCTCTGTCCAGCTCCACACACTCAAGTCTCTGACATGTCTTGAGGGTTTGGCGTCAACTGTAAATATGGTGAAGAATTGTGATGCAAAACTACCAATAGCACTATTTCCATTTGCTTTAGAGTGGAAAAGAACTATCTGGATGACCGCTGATGTCACTTCCTCTCTGAACACCCCGCTGTTCTACCTCCTCCGCTCCCTCCAGTATAAAAGCCATGTGATCCAGTAGATCAAGCTTTCCAGACACCTGTGAAGAGTTTACACTGTGGCTATCGAAAGAGCGAGTACAACGTCATCGCTGATGGATGTCTTTTTCTTAAAACGTCAATTTTTCATATTTTGACTTTAAATGAGATCATCACTGGTGCCCCAAGCCTTCTTTCTGTTTTGTTTCATTCATTTCAGACCATGAAATGAAGTATTTTCATTAATTAAACTGGATGCCTGTCCCTAGTTGTGTCCATGAATGGTCAAACTTCACTTTGAAAGCCCACTTTTTCTGTCATGAACAGCACTCTGCTGTGCTGCTTTTGGCGTCTCACTTTCAGTTGACTCTGTTGATATGCGGTTTTTCCCTTGTGAACTCTTGCTAGTGTTAATAACGCCCTTTGCTGTATAATACTGTAAATATATAGTAAATTATATTGGACAGCACTTGGTTATTGTGTTTTATGCTTGTTTGGTCTGTGAAAGGTGTTATCTGAAATAAAGACTGATTGATTGATTTCACAAGTAATTGCTGTTAAAGAATTTTGTGAATAATAAAATGTTAGTGAGTCTTTATGTTGAATCATCACTTGACCAAATGCCCTTTATTATAGGCAATCATGTTTATTATAGGGAGCTTATCAAACCCTTTTCTAACTGACAAGTAATGGTTGCAAAGTAACTTACACACTTCACATTTCTAGGGTCATTTTAGGGGGCTTGTTACTGTCTGCAGGGTATTTTGTTTTTGTTCCACATTTCAAAAACATGTGACCAGGCAGGAATGCGAGTGTGTCACAGACTAACACTCTCTTTATGTTTGCTAGATTTTTTTCAGTTTCAACTAGGGGGCTTTGCCCTTTGCTCGCCCCATAGGGCCTGCACTACATGCCAGCCACTTTGCATTTCTGCCACTTACTTTGTGAAGAAGGGAGCTGAACGCACCCCAAGGTGACGAGGTAGCTCCTCCGAAACCTCCCCTCTTAAACGGTGATTTCAATGGGAAACAAATACAGGTTTTATTTACCTCCTCTTTGCTCGATCAGCTGCTGGCTTGCTGCTGTGCTGCATGATCTGCATCTCGTGCGGCGGCAGCTGTCCTTTTGTCTCACTGCCTTGTCTCTCTTCTACCCCAGACATCCTCAGCTCCTGTTGGGGGTCCTGCTCCCGAGGCGTGCTCCTATGAAGAGGAAGATTTTCTATTCTTTTAATTGAGAGATGGAACTGTCCCCTCCGACTACATACGGAGCTCGATTCACTCCTGAAAGAGACTTATGTTTGTTTGAAGTGTCTGAATAGCATTTCTGTCTCTAAAATCTCCTGTGCAACTCTGTGATCCAAGCGTGACAGCACATGTGGATTTCACTTTCACCAAACAACAAATCTTTTAATTCTCGCGGATATGTCTCTTCATTTGGAAAAAACACTACTTTTCCCTGATGGCAACACGAATTAGATGATCTACAAGTCTCCGACTTAAAGTTTAAATCTGAACCATATATTTAGTCTCCTTTCGCTGTCCCGCTATTTCACTGAGTAATAATTTCTGTTTGTTTGCACTAATGCAATCTTTACTATCATTTTTTGAGACTTTCGAATTTTAGTACTTCCATTATCTCTAACCTGCTCTGCATGTGTACCGTGTCAACGTTTTTTGAATTCTTTATGACGTTCTACTTTGTCATCTACCCTTTGCCTCACGGAACATGAAAGTGTCTCTCTGAGAAAGTCACGTCTCGTCCCAAAATTTTTTTATATAATAGAGCGATGTATTCTTAAGGTTAAGTTTATTTCTGCTTATGAGACTTATGACCTACAATGGCAAAAAAATATTACCAATATATGAGTGTAAACACAACACAAATCATAATGTTACAACATTAACAGAGGAACATCATGCAACATAATGGGTGATTTGAAGTCCAAATTCTAATTGCTCTAGGTCAGCCATATCTCATGGATTTGTTTGATTATACTTATAGGACAGCAGCCATGCCACATGCACTTCACAAGAGGTCATCCACCTAAAGCTAAGCATGTTTGGGTCTGGCCAGTACATGGAAGAGAAGTTGGCAAGGCCAGCAGGGGGTGTTTACCCTGAAGGTTCAATGTGAATCCTAATGCTCCAATGGCTGCTGCTGCATCACCCAGGTGGATGCTACACATTAGTGGCGGCTGAAGTGGCTCCCCACTCACTATATAAAGCGGTGTGACTTGTGAGAAAAGTGCTATATAAATGTAAAGGTTTATTATTATTATTAATAGGATAACTGGTTTATGATACTCCTCATTTCTCTAAATGATCTCCACTGCCTTGAATCAGTTGAGAAACAGGAGCCTTTATTCCTTCCTTGTTACAGTCTGAATCCATCTTCACTTTTTCACAAGCCAATACCCAAGCTTTTCCTACAGATGGCATCTTTGAAGGCTCCAAAGAGCAGGAAATGCACTTTTTTAACAGTCTGTAAATAAATGTTCATTATTGATTCCTCCTCCACCACAGGAAATTCAAAAACAGACTGTATTATTTTAAGTACATTAGTGTACAGCACCATTTTGAAGGCACACCAGGCTCAGAAACTGGTTTTTCAGTGGTGTTTCTGTAGCAAAGAAGAATATTTCCCAGAATAAATTCAGACATTTCCTGTTAATTTCAATTGAAGTGTAGTAAGTACTGCAACTTGTTTAGGTAACTATCATAGTTCATGCCTTACTAGTGTGAACATCACCCAAGATACAGTTAGGTCCATAAATATTTGGACAGAGACAACTTTTTTCTCATTTTTGGTTCTGTACATTACCACAATGAATTTTAAATGAAACAACTCCGATGCAGTTGAAGTGCAGACTTTCAGCTTTAATTCAGTGGGGTGAACAAAACCATTACATAAAAATGTGAGGCAACTAAAGCATTTTTTGAACACAATCCCTTCATTTCAGGGGCTCAAAAGTAATTGGACAATTGACTCTTTGGCTATTTCATGGGCAGGTGTGTTCAAGTCCGTCATTATGTCCTTATCAATTAAACAGATAAAAGGCCTGGAGTTGATTTGAGGTGTGGTGCTTGCATGTGGAAGATTTTGCTATGAACAGACAACATGCGGTCAAAGGAGCTCTCCATGCAGGTGAAAGAAGCCATCCTTAAGCTGCAAAAACAGAAAAAAACAATCTGAGAAATTGCTCCAATATTACGAGTGGCAAAATCTACAGTTTGGTACATCCTGAGAAGAAAGCAAGCACTGGTGAACTCAGCAACGCAAAAAGACCTGGACGTCCACGGAAGACAACACTGGTGGATGATCGCAGAATCATTTCCATGATGAAGAGAAACCCCTTCACAACAGCCAACCAAGTGAACAACACTCTCCAGGGGGTCGGCGTATCGATATCCAAGTCTACCATAAAAGAGAAGACTGCATGAAAGTAAATACAGAGGGTGCACTGCAAGGTGCAAGCCACTCATAAGCCTCAAGAATAGAAAGGCAAGATTGGACTTTGCTAAAGAACATCTGAAAAAGCCAGCACAGTTCTGGAAAAACATTCTTTGGACAGATGAAACCAAGATCAACCTCTACCAGAATGATGGCAAGAAAAAAGTATGGAGAAGGTGTGGAACAGCTCATTATCCAAAGCATAGCACATCATCTGTAAAACACGGTGGAGGGAGGGCAGTGTGATGGCTTGGGTGTGCATGGCTGCCAGTGGCACTGGGACACTAGTGTTTATTGATGATGTGACAAAGGACAGAAGCAGCTGAATGAATTCTGAGGTGTTCAGAGACATACTGTCTGCTCAAATCCAGCTAAATGACTTCAAATTGATTCATGATACAGATGGACAATGACCCAAAACATACAGCCAAAGCAACCCAGGAGGTTTATTAAAGAAAAGAAGTGGACAATTCTTGAATGGCCAAGTCAGTCACCTGATCTTAACCCAACTGAGCAGGTATTTCACTTGTTGAAGACTAAACTTCAGACAGAAAGGCCCACAAACCAAACAGCAACTGAAAGCTGCTGCAGTAAAGGCCTGGCAAAGCATTCAAAAGGAGGAAACCCAACATCTGGTGATGTCCAGGAGTTCAAGACTTCAGGTTCTCATTGCCAGGAAAGGGTTTACAACCAAGTATTAGAAATGAACATTTGATTTCCAGTTATTTAATTTGTCCAATTACTTTTGAGCCCCTGAAATGAAGGGATTGTGTTCACAAAATGCTTTAGTTGCCTCACATTTTTATGCAATCGTTTTGTTCACCCCCACTGAATTAAAGCTGAAAGTCTGCACTTCAACTGCATCGGAGTTGTTTCATTTAAAATTCATTGTGGTAATGTACAGAACCAAAATGAGAAAAAAGTTGTCTCTGTCCAAATATTTATGGACCTAACTGTATTTTACAGGAGTGTCACAGGTGTTTCACTACTTTAACAGTAAGGGCAACGGTTGGTGGGTGAGATGACTTAGTGGGAACTGAAACTCAAATACTACTTCAGCAGTTTCAGAATGTAAAACATGGCCTATACTCCTTACATATGCGGCAAATGCATTAACTGAAATACTCAGACCTTAACTTATAAGTTGTAGCCTTCTTTCACAAAATCTTAGCAAGTCGCAGGCTGCTGTGAATCCAGTTGTGTAATGTGCCATGCCCAGCGACTCACTCCCACTAGTCCACGACTCGTCCCAACAAAATGAAACGCGTTTGAGTTTGTCTTAAGTCATCAGTGTGGGCTCCATGTGCAGGAGTGCTGACAACCAATAAAAGCTCATGTGGAAGCACAAGGCATAAATGCAGTGATGAGTTATAAGGAACGCTCGTGATCTGGACCTCATGAGCAGAAGAGATGCTTGCTTGTCTGATGTCTCGTGTTTTAAGTATCACAACAAAATGGAAAAAAGAAAAAGGGCTGACATGGCAGCTGATCTAGCCTTACCTGTTAACCCCTCCTAAAGCACTGGTTCAGTATTGGCTGTCAGAAAAAAGGGGTGAGCACGACTCCGCTGGAAAGTTGACCAACAGTCACTAAATTTAACGTGGCCAGCAATTTTCAGTCTTGTAAATTGACATTGTCCGGCACTTGCAGGTAGCAAGTCTGACATGCTCAATAATTAGAAGTTGCGTAGTGTAACATCAGCTTCAGCATTCAGCTAAACAAGTGAACTTGATGGATTGAATGATTGCCTTTCTTATGAAAAAGAACACAACAATTCTCAAACTTATGAAATCTAATTCAGGGTTATGGTGGCCACAAGGCAAAAAATATGGATAGGCCACCAGTCCATCACAGGGCCAAAGTGCGAACAACCACCCTTACATGGGGTCAAATTGGAGCCGCTAATTAACTGAGCTAGTGTGTCTTTGAAGGTGTGGGGAGAAAACTGGAGTACTTGGAAGAAAAGAAACACTAACCACTACACCTCTCCACATGAAAAAGAGCAAAGTGAATTTTATATACAGTGGACCCTTGACTTACGAACTCAATTCGTTCACGAGGGCTGGTTGTAACTCAACTTGGTTGTAAGTCAAGACTATTTCTCCCATAAGCAATAATGGAAATGCCCTTAATGTGTTCCAAACCGCCCACAGCAACACTTACTTAACTTTTTTTAATAGAAAAGGGTTGTGTAATGTGCATAATTTACCAAAAACACCAATACTTTTTCTAATGTACTAACCAAAAAGTTATAAAAAGTGCCTAGCCTACCAGAAACAACAATTTCATACTGTACTCACCATTTACGTTGACATCTTTGGCTTGCAGGAAGGAAGGAGGAGGAGAATGAAATGGAAGGTGGTTATTGTTTGGAAGGAGTTTCCTTATACAAATCTTTTCTTTGTAAAATTGTCGAGATGGTGGATTTCGACATGCTGTACATATTAGTGAGATCGGTCACACGAACGCCACTCTCATATTTCCACACAATTTCCTTCTTCGTTTCGATTGTGATCACTATCTTTACCTTTGTTACCTTCTCTTCCTTCCTTAGCAATTATCGAAATGAATTATATAAATCACTGCACTGACCGAAATTACGTCCACAAACACATGTATCTGGGCTCCGACTGATGCTTACAAACGCTCTCGGCTGTTTGTTTACAATCGCGCAAGCGGATACACGTGACCGCATTCAGGTCGTAATGCAAGATGTTGGTCGTAATTCAAAACAAAAATTTTAGTCGTAAAGCAAGTTGTTTGCATGTCAGGCCAGTTGTATATCAAGGGTCGACTGTATATATATATTATATATCTCCATCTTGCTAACCGAAAGTTGTAAACCAGATATGGACGCAGGGCGCTGGGCACATCGAGGCGCATGTGCACTGCCGCACTGCAACGAGCCCGCCACAGAGAAAACAAAAACAAGAGGATTCAGCACATATGTGAATCACATTACAGTATTACAGTACGGAATCCCCAGACGTCCAAACTACACGGCGTAAACCGGATATGGACGCAGGGCTGAACTTGCTGTGCTCCACTCTGCCAGCAGTCGGTGTCAGCAAAGGCAACGGAATCACGTCTCCACAAAATGAGACCGCTTTACTACAGATGTGCGTATGTAATTAAATGACATTTCCCTGGACGCACCCACCCTCCATGATATGTCATCCATCCAGATATCGGACGGAACAGAAACTGATTGCCATTCTTGGATTTCCGATTCGCTGGCGAATCGCGGGCTTACTAGTATATATATATATTGTGAATGAGAAGAGACAAGGCCACACTAAACTGTTGGGGCACCATCCTATTAATCATGCATAATTAAATGAGATGTAAACCAAAGAAAATGCACAACAATTGTGCAGATGCAAGTTGAGTAGAAAAATGCCTCAAGAAGGCAGACCTTCTGGTCTTAAGTATTTCTGACAGAAAGAGGTGAGTCCAGGTCGACAGACACCAGAAGTGACATCAGCGGTGTTACAGCTGTCAATCATGCCATCTCGAGAAGGACAATGAGAAAACACATTAGGACACAGTGCCAACCCCTGGAGCAGAGTGGAATTACAATCAGCAGAGCTCTAAAGCTACCCCCCTATGTGCACATGTGTGACAACTGTTACAAATTTTCATACATTTTCCAAGACCAGTTTTTTTCTTGGCAGCTGGATTATTTATTAGGTATAAGGCAGGGACTGAGCCTGGTTGAGATTGCCATTTTACCACTGGACACATTCACAAGCTTATTAAAGGCTATGTCGTATTATAAAACCTTTCTAGTGATTTTCAGTTGTATTTTTAGTTTACATAATCATACCACATCGGAGAACTGTCGGCTGCACGGTCCTGTGAAGCCAGGTCGCATAACGTGACATGCCCAGCAAGTCACTACAACTAGTTTGTAGCTCGCTCTGATAAAATTAAACAGGCTTGACTTTGTCTTTGGGCGGCATGGTGGCACAGTGATAGAGCTGCTGCCACACAGTAAGTAGACCAGGGTTTGCTTCCCGGGTCCTCCCTGTGTGGAGTTTGCATGTTCTTCCCGTGTCTGCGTGGGTTTCCTTCCACAGTCCAAAGACATGCAGGTTTGGTGCATTGGTGATCCTAAATTGTCCCTAGTGTGTGTGTGTGTGTGTGTGTGTGTGTGTGTGTCCTTCGGTGGGTTGGCACTCTGCCCGGGATTAGTTCCTGCCTTGAGACCTGTGCTAGCTGGGATTGGCTACGGCAGACCCCGTGACCCTGTGTTAGGATATAGCGGGTTGGAAATGGATGGATGGATGGATGGATGTGCATGGGAGCTGACCACCAATGAATGCTCAACCAGAAGAACAACGCATAGAATGCAGCGACAAGGAATAAGGAACATGGGTGTCTTGGACCTCACAAACAGAACAAAGGCTTGTCTCTCTGATATCTCGCGTTTTACGTACCATAACAGAATAAAGAAAAAAAAGGCAGAGATTACAACTGAGCTCAACGTAGCTGTTAACTCTTTGTACAGCACCAACTCCATTAGACAGCACACTATTGGCTGTCAGAAAAAGAGGTGAACACAACTGGGCTAGAAGGTTGGAACTCACCCACCGTATATCCAGCATGTGGCATGGGCAATGATTTTCAGTCATTTAAGTTGAAACAACAAGATCGGAAGCTGTGGGCAGCAAATCTGACATAAGTCACGACTAGAAATCGTGTAATCCATCCATTTTGCAGCACTGTGGGAGGAAACCTGTGGTAACAAAGGAGAACATTCAAACTTCCAATGCAAGACTTCCATCTGTGTTAAAGCAAACACAACACTATCTCATTTTTACCTTTTTCATCTTGAATTCTCTATAGTCTGCAAAATTTAAATTTTCAGGCTAATTCTTCAAACGCACTGCAAGTATATTGGTATTTGTAACTGGCATTTTTAAACTAAAGAATGATAGTAATGGTGTTTGTTTGGAAATATCAATGACATAATACTTTAATATAAGATAATGCTTTGCCATATTGTCAGCCACTTTTGACTAAAAAGTATGACAGTTTCTATTTCCATAATAAATATCCTTTTTTCCTCTGGGGCTTTTCCTAAACGTGTTTTTGTGCAACATTTTTAAAGGAGTTCACAAAAATGAAAAACATAAGGAGGAGTGTGGCTGATGGCAAACAGACATTAAAGTAAATGGAAACTAAAAACTTAAATGAAGTTACTTCCACCACGAAAGGAAAATCCCATGTCTGCAGTGTTGACAAGACTATTATACTGGAGCTAAAAATCGTTTCTTACAGTCTTTAAGCTATTAGAGCCCGCATCCTGTTGATTAAAGGAATCGCTCCATGAAAATAACAGGCTAGATAAGTAAAGGGCTGATACTGTAACTCTTATTTCACATTATTTAAAAAGAAGTTTCTATTTTCGGTCTTCCTCCATTTCCGTTCCGGAAGTCATCACCATAGCAGTGTTGAGCGTGTGGATCTTTTGTTGTCCTCTTCTCTCTCCACAACACACAGCTGATCCTCATCTTCTGATGACCGTCAAGTAGCTGGTGGTTTTTGGAGGCAATGCCTCAATCATTTAGACAATGAATATTGGTATTCGCAAACATGACACTGCCTTTCTGTGATGTGTAATGAAAGGTTACATTTTTAAGGACTAACCTTAGTCACTTTTGAAAAGCATTTTTTGAGGGGAAATGGCAAGGAGTCTTTTATTCTCGTTTTCTAGTGTCAGCATATGTTGTGGTGAGGACTTGAAGACTCCGATTCCAAGTGCCACGCTTTGCTTGGTGGATGATACAATGGTGCTGTGCAGTGGATGTGGAGGATGTCTGAAGCCACAAAGGGCGGGGATTCCTAATGGTGGTCTAATGCAAAAAAAATCACACCTGACGAAGGCCATGTAGCTAAAATTCTGTGCCTCTAAAAATACTTTCAATTTTTTTGGAGCATAGCATTAACATTTATCTGTGTCCCTCTGCAGTTGCATGCTGACAGCCCTTCACTAAATCATGTCACATATTCAAAAATCACACCATACCATTTGCCAAGCCCACTTAATCCTGACCAGCGTGACAGGGATGGACTGGGGTCTATCCCAGGACGCATAAGGAGCAAAGCAGGAACAATCCCTGGACAGGATGCCAGTCCTTCACAGGGTGAACACACAAACTCACTCACTCACACTCACACACACACACACTCACTCACTCACACACGCACGCACGCACACACACACACACACACACTCACTCACTCACTCACATACACACACTCACGCACACACGCACGCACACACTCACTCACACACGCACGCACACACACACTCACACACACACACTCACTCACACACACTCACTCATATACACACACTCACACACACTCACTCATATACACACACTCACTCATATACACACACTCACTCACACACGCACGCACACACACACTCACTCATACACACACACACTCACTCACACACACTCACTCATATACACACACTCACTCATATACACACACTCACTCACACTCACTCATTATACACACACACACACACTCACGCACACACTCACTCACACATATACACACACTCACACACACTCACTCATATACACACACTCACTCACACTCACACACACTCACTCATATACACACACACACACACACACACACACTCACTCACGCACACACACTCACTCACATACACACACTCACTCACATACACACACTCACTCACACACACTCACTCATATACACACACTCACTCATATACACACACTTACTCACACACTTACACACGCACACACACACTCACTCACACCCACTCACTCACACACACACACACTCACACTCACTCATACACACACACTCACTCATACACACACACTCACTCACACACGCACGCACACACACGCACTTACACACACACACACACTCACATACACACACTCACTCACACATGCACGCACACACACGCACTCACACACACTCACTCATATACACACACTCACTCACACACTCACACACACACGCACTCACGCACACACACACACTCACTCACTCACACATACACTCACACACACACACACGTGCATGTTTTTGGACTGTAGGAGGAAACACAGAGAGAACCTGTGGTCTCTATACGATGAGGCAGCAGCGTTAGCGTCCGATATATATATACAAATATAAATTCAATCTGGATTATGTAAAATACAAAATAAAGACAGTGATCGACTTGATTACAGTGTATGTACATGCTTTGTGACATGTTCTTTTGGTGACCCCATCATTTGGAATTTGAATTTTTGCTTTTCTGTTGGATGTTTGAGAGTTTGCGCTATGGATACTGACCTGTGGGGGCTTCAGACTGCGATTATTACTTTAAACTGGAGTATTAGCTGAGCCCTGTTGCCAGTAATAAAAGACTTAAGGTCTGCTGCTGCTAAAACAAAAGTAAGCACCAGTTTAGAAAACAGACACTTTAACTGCAAGTTAATTCATTCAAAACCGCAGACTTCTTTTCTTTCTTCTTTTTTATAAAAGTCTGGGATTAAAAAAAATGAACAGTTGCAAAGGTGGCTACAATGGAATTAAGTGCCCCTGAAACCGACTAAATGAATGCTGGATTTCCAAACAGTACCATTTAGGATTACTGAAAATTTGATGCAAAATAAAGACATCTTATGCATTTAGCAATGAAACCAAATTGCTAGTGTACTTTGCCAAAAATATATGGATAAAATATATGGCAAAAGGGTTCAAATATGGGCCATACAAGGATGCTGGTATCACTGTGTGTTTTAGTTTATTCCCAGATTTTCTCAAGTCACCTAAATTTATCTGGGATTGTGAAGAATCCTGAGGCTCTCCTGCAGACCAGCCAGGCCATTACTGGGCACGTTCTCAAACCAGCCTAACGACATGTTTTAGAATCACTGCAGGAAACCACTTAAACCATTTCAGAATGAAACAGCGTCCAAGAGCAGCGCTGCAGCCACGCTACCCGTTGTGCCACCACAATTTAATGCATGTGTGTGCAAAACCTAAAATAGTAGGGCATCTGCTGTAATTGGTTATAATATAAGGTGGGCTGAGTCTGAAGGTTTTAGTAGATGAGTCAGCAGAGCAAAGTGAAGCACAGGGACCTGGGAGTACAATATTCTGTGTTGTCAACGTTAGAAAAAAGAGCCCTGTCTTCACTTCTTGCTTAGGTCATCAGCCCAGCGTCTGCTTAGAGTGGAACATCATATCTTTACAAAGCCTTCACCTTGGTGACAAAAACAGCTCTCACCTAAGTGCAAGTTGCTTTAATTGGCTTTGTATGTTAGAATGCAATTGTTTCATAACAACCACAATGAAGTGATAGCACTGGTGGCATTGACGACATTCGTTTTCCAAATTTGGTTCTTCTATGAAGTTGGCTTGTTCTCTACATTTCCACATGAGTTTCCCACAAAAGACTTACTGTGAGGTTTATAGCGCCTCTGCATTAACCTGCGAGTGCTGGACCCCAGGATAAATGGGCCATTGCTCAAGCTCACTCCAGAGCTGTGCCACAAACTTTACTATAACACTGACCAGAGTGAATTCAGGTATAAAAAAACAGATGGCTGGCATTACAGAGCAAACTCTTTTGAATTAATTTAAGGCTAAAACAGTTTGTACTGCACAAAACTAAAGCACAATTAAAATTGCTGCTGACAAACTACAAATGGTACTCCTGACTGTCTAGTCCTGTGCCCTCCATTACAACAGTGGTTCCCCATCTCAGCCCTGGAGGACTCCTTAAAAGATCCTCCTATTGTGATACTCTTCAACTGAAATGCTGCTTTAAGGAAATGCACGCTTACCAAATATATGGTTTCTAATCTAGAAAATGACATTGCTGTCTGAAATACATGATAAAAGAGTAATAATTTACTAACTAATTACGTAAAACCCAACAAGGTGGTACAGTGGGTAAATCACACGGTGGCTGGCTCAGTTCCTAGCTGTGACCCACTCAGTGATTATAAGCAACTCACTTAAGCAGCCTGTGACAGCTCCAGCAGACGGTCAGATACATCATACAACTTTACTGTGCCTGTCAAGTTCTTTGAAGCCGTGTACCAGAAAGGCACTATATAAAATTTGCCTGCTTGCTTTAACCTTAGCTACCTATGAAGATGATGCTCAATTAACTGTTAGCATTTTATACAGTGTTTATAAAGAAGTCCTTTATGCTTCACCTACAACTGAACACCAGCAAAACCAAGGAGCTGGTGGTGGATTTTAGGAGGCCCAGACCCCTCATGGACCCCGTGATCATCAGAGGTGACTGTGAGCAGAGGGTGCAGACCTATAAATACCTGGGAGTGCAGCTGGATGATAAACTGGACTGGACTACCAATACTGATGCTCTGTGCAAGAGAGGACAGAGACGACTATACTTCATTAGAAGGCTGGCGTCCTTCAACATCTGCAATAAGATGCTGCAGATGTTCTCTCATACAGTTGTGGCGAGCGCCCTCTTCTACGCAGTGGTGTGCTGGGGAGGCAGCATAAAGAAGAAGGATGCCTCACGCCTGGACAAACTGGTGAGGAAGGCAGGCTCTATTGTAGGCATGGACAGGGCCAGATTAAGACGAAATTGGGCCTGATGCTGCAGCGCAAAAAAGACCTATTGTTTCTCAGCATTGGTGCATGTGCTTTCGACACTCACCGTACATGCACACTCAGACTGACCAAGGAGTCTTAATTGTTTGCAACTAGCCAGCCTTTATTGAACATGAATAATAATAACGACGTAGTATCGTAACAACTCGAGATTAACATCAAACTATGTAACATCAACATTCAATAGCAATTGTCTGAAAAGTGCACTTCATGCAGAAAAGGCTAAACCAGATCAACTTAACCTAGGCATACTGTCACCCTAACTACTGTGCTAGTGCTGCTTACTTATATTGCTGTTTTTCGAGCCTTGGCAAGTGCAAATTCTTCGATCGTGTCAGTGAAGCCAAGGCTGCACAGTAGCTCATGCTCAGTGCTCATAAGCGCCAGCATGCTTAGCCTTTCCTGCCGGTTAACAATAAACACAACGACGTTATAGTTACATCACAGCGCAAAGAACAATAGTAACTGTATAATAAGTAATGCTGTGTCTAGGTGTCCGAAAGTTGGACTCCAAATTTCATTCTAAGAATTATTTTGAGGTTAATATAGCAAAGGAAAACTGTTCAGCTTCTGGAAAATTCTCATCTGTTTTCATCTGGGCCTATTTCAGGAATGGGCCTGATGCTGCAGCATCAATAACACCCACCTTAATCTGTCCATGGGCACGGAGCTGGACAGTTTGACATCCGTGGGAGAGCGACGGGTGCTGAGCAGACTCCTGTCAATCATGGAGAATCCACTGAATAGGATCATCTCCAGACAGAAGAGCAGCTTCAGCGACAGACTACTGTTACCGTCCTGCTCCACTGACAGACTGAGGAGATCATTCGTCCCCCACACTATGCGACTCTTCAATTCCACCCTGGGGGGTAAACGTTAACATTATACAAAGTTATTGTTTGTCTGTATACCTGCATTGTTATCACTCTTTAATTTAATATTGTCATTATCAGTATGCTGCTGCTGGAGTATGGGAATTTCCCCTTGGGATTAATAAAGTATCTATCTATCTATCTATCTATCTATCTATCTATCTATCTATCTATCTATCTATCTATCTATCTATCTATCTATCTATCTATCTATCTATCTAGTGCCTTTCTCTCTCTCTCTATCTATCTGTTATATACTGCCTTTCACATCTATCTATCTATTGTATAGTGCCTTTCACATTATCTATCTATCTATTGTATAGTGTCTTTCCCATCTATCTATCTATCTATTATATAGTGCCTTTCACATTATCTCTCTCTCTCTATCTATCTATACATATAGTGTCATCCTCTTAAGTAAATGCCTGAAGGTACTCAGTTCTAACCCCACTGCCTATCTGAAGGCTGCCTGCCACAACAGAAGGACTCATGAACCTCCACAGCAGCAGGCTTTCATTATCATTGACTTTGTAATCCGAGGCCAAGATTCACTTTAAAACAGACAGCGGTCTTAACAAAACATTTTTTAATTCTTTCTCTTCAAGTCATTCTTCCTCGTATGTTAATCTTTCCTTATTATTCATGTTCATTTATCTTTTTTTTAGATGTACTTTATACAAATTAATAATAATAATTCTTTGCATTTATATAGCGCTTTTCTCACTACTCAAAGCGCTTAGCAATTGCAGGTTAAAGGCCTCGCTCAACTGATCAATTGGCTTTCCTGCTTATGTCCCCTCACCATGGTGGGCTGCCCTTGGCAGCCACCTATGATGCTCATTCCTCTGGCCAGCTCTGCTGAAAGCTTCAGACTCAAAACTTTTGATTTTCAGCCCAGTCATAGTCTGTGTCCACATGACACATGTACTCGAATTTCTTTCCACAAGCTAAAGATGTGCCTTATATATTACTGAGAAACATGAGCCCAGTTTGTGTGAGTACGAGACTGTGCCTTGCCATGTATCGGTGTCCTTGCCAGGACTGGAGTCCGTCTTGAAGCTGATGAGGCTGAAAGGCAGTCAGGCTTTTTGAGACCCCACAAAGGAAACACATATATCTGCAATGAATGAATGGATGATGGACGTCAAATGAATGATGAATGGTTGGAAGTGATAATCACCACCTAGCATTTTTAAAAATGTATTCTGCTTAATGATTTCCAGTTTATCTATACCATACACATGCCTGCCTTATAATGTGCCTTATGATGGTGGATACTTCTACATAAAATTAAGATTATGTGCTAATGAAAAAATGACACAGTGCTTGGCATTGCTGTCCACTGGTCACTGTCTGCATACAGCTTTCAGGTTCTCCCCATGTCCAACTTTGGTTAACTCCCACATCCCAACAATCAACTACGTTAAAACTACGTTAGATCTTCAAATGAGTGTCTGCTTAGAATTCCAAGAGCAAAACTTAAAAGAAGTGGTGAGGCGGGCGGCCTTCTGCTGTTATGCACCTAAAATCTGGAATAGCCTGCCAATAGGAATTCGCCAGGCTGATATGGTGGAGCACTTTAAAAAACTGCTAAAAACACATTACTTTAACATGGCTTTCTCATAATTTCATTTTAATTTAATCCTAATGCTCTGTATATTCAATTAATTATCATTATTATTCATGGTGGCTCCAAAATTCGTACTAACCCCTCTCTTCTGTTCTTTTTCCGGTTTTCTGTGGTGGCGTCCACCACCACCTAATTAAAGCACCATGATGTCCCCACATCGATGGATTAAAGGCCAGAAATCCATGTGACCATCATCATCAAGTCCTTCCATGAAAACCATGAATACAATGAGGACTGATCAGTTATGTTAGGTAGAATGCCTAGAGGGGGCTGGGTGGTCTCATGGCCTCGGACCC
This sequence comes from Erpetoichthys calabaricus, assembly GCF_900747795.2. Lineage (NCBI taxonomy): Eukaryota > Metazoa > Chordata > Cladistia > Polypteriformes > Polypteridae > Erpetoichthys > Erpetoichthys calabaricus. The sequence goes on along the minus strand of NC_041404.2, from coordinate 138,423,446 downwards.
CCTACAGATTTTTTTTTTTTTTTTCTCCAGCCGTCTGGAGTTTTTTTGTTTTTTCTGTCCTCCCTGGCCATTGGACCTTACTTTTATTCTATGTTAATTAATGTTCTCTTATTTTAATTCTTACTTTGTCTTTTTTTTCTTTCTTCATCATGTAAAGCACTTTGAGCTACATTATTTGTATGAAAATGTGTTATAGAAATAAATGTTGTTGTTGCTGTTAGAATGGCCTGCAGAGAGTGTGTTCTCTGATGGTCGAATTCCAGCATCACAGCAGACGCTGCCAAGATAGGCACCAACTTCACAGGACCATGTACTTAAAATGCAGATTTTGAAGTCAAAGTCAAAGTCAAAGTGAACTTTATTGTCATCTCAACCATATACAAGAATACAGATAGACGAAATTGCGAAGCTCAGGGTCCGCAGTGTAACAACATGACGTGCAAATAATAAATTAAAAATTAAAACACAAACAAGACAAGACATTGTGCAAAGATAGTACAAAGAAGCAGCAGCAATATCGATGTGTAAGATATGTAATATAATAAATAAATAATAACGATAATACAGAAATGATCAGTGTATGATAATAGTTGTTTAAGACGTGTGTAAACAATGACAGGTCAGAATGTTTCACAGCAAAAGGATAACAAGAGTGTCAAAATACTTAAAGGTCAGTATGAGATTTTCAGTTCTTTTCTACATGCACACTCATCTTTGCAGGACAGTGGCTCGCATGTATAAAAGTTCTGTTTTTAGAGGTGGTTGAGGCCGTGTGGAAGGTCCCAGGGGGCAGCCTGGTGTTAAGGGGTCTAACAGCTTGGGGGTAAAAACTCTCCTGCAGCCTGGCAGATCTGACTTTGATGCTACAGGATCTCTTCTTGGATGGCAGAAGCGTGAAAACTCCATGTGAGGGGTGTAAGGGGTCCTGCACAATGCTGCAGGCGTTGCGGACACTGCGTTTGTAAAATATGTCCTGTAGTGAAGGGAGAGGCACCCCAATAATGTTCTCTGCTGTCTGCACTATCCTTTGCAGGCGCTTGCGAAAATGAATTAACGAATGATAATGATTTATGTCTATACAAATATGAAATAACAAATCACTTTTAATTTTCAAGAAATAAATCAGTTTTCATAAGAGTGCTTAATTCAATATATAGTATACAGTAAACAGCGCAAGAAGCCTGTCGTTTCGACTTTGCACTTAACGGTTCTTCGCCTTCCTTAGTTGAAGCGCTTGCTCAACTTTATTGCACAACTACTGTCTTATACTGCCATCTACAGATGACTTATTGGTAGCGCACCTTCAAATGTTTAATATCTGCCTTCTAAATCAAACACACGAACTCAGTCAGCCAGTCATTAAACTTTATTTAAAAAAAACACACATTTCTCCAATGAAAAACCATCGTGTCTTCATAATTTAAAAAAGTCCGTCATTCCATCAAACTTCATTCCTGTGAACACACTACCCCAAAACTGGCAGCGTGGAAGAAATACTGTGACGCCGGTGATTATTATGAAGGGCAGGAGTGTTGAACTCCGGGCCTGGAGGGCAGCAGTGGCTACAGGTTTTCATTCTAACCCTTTTCCTAATCAGTGAGTAGTTTTCACTGCTAATTAACTTCTTTTCCCTTCATTTCAATAGCCCTGTTTTTAAGGATTCAGTCGTCTGAATTGATTTGTTTCTTCATGAAATGGCAGCCAAACAGAAATGAGACGTGAAACGAGCCAACAGATGACCAGCTAAACTGGGATTTCAAACTCCAACCAATTTCACTCCAGTTTCTTAATGAGAAGCTGATTCTTGCTGTTAATTAAGCCCGTTATTTAATTCCATGGCTTGTTGCTGCTCTCATTCTGTCACAGCAGACATTTCCAAATCTGGTGATTTTTCTGTTTTTTCTAAGAACATTTTCAAAATGTTTTGGTGACCTGAGAGATCAACCTTACTGAGACCTTCACCTTTATTTATTTTCAGATATTGTGTGATGGGCACAGGTGAGCTGGTCATATGGTGGCTTGTTTGATGTCTCATTATTGTTTGGTTACTAATTAAGGAAAAAGAGACAATTAAGGGGCCTGAGTCAAGTTAATTAAAACTAAAGCAAAAGAAGTTAATTAGCAGTAAAAATGGCTCACTAATGAAGAAGATGGTTAGAATGAAAACATGCAGTCACTGCGGCCCTCGAGGACTGGAGTTCGACACCTGTGATGAAGGGTGCTATGAACAATAAAGGATGACGAACATACTGGCAGGAATTTATAAAAAAGGTTGACATATGCAATTTATGCTCTTTTCCCTTCCATGTTGCTAAATTAAGAATATATGATGCAGAAACGTGTTAGAAATGCATTCGCACCGTGGCCAAAACGGTCAGCTCGTCATAAATTTAAAATAAAAAGCCATTCCTCGGAAATATGGCTCTAATCTGACATGATCTTGCTGCTCTGGTATTCTGGGAGCATTAGTTATACCTCGGAAGAAAAAAGAGAAAGAGAGTTAGGTGTCATCATTTAGATTTATACTTTCAGACTACAACAGAATAGTTAACTGTCACCACGTTCCGGTAATGGGGTGAGAGTCTGAAAAATGGTAATAGGACCAGCAGCTCGCACACTAAATAAATACATAAATACACACTGAGCCTGACCAACTCCATCCAGTGACAATAATCAATAATACCCGGGGGGCAGTGGCTGTGCGGAAACTATTTTATGGATGAGGTGAGCACAAAAAAGACTTCCTACCTCTCTGAGTAAACTACTTTCTGTCTCTGTATATACAAACTTTACCCTCAGTTAAAATAAACATTTAGAAGTAGCATGCGCGTCTATCACAAACTGAGGACTGCGACAGTGATGTTCCACTTTGCAAAGATGAAAAATGTCATCATACCGTCATGGCAGGGGGACCTGTTATTGTGTACTTAAAGTAAAACTGAGGGTCATGTTTTTATTCCTGCAACCAGATCGATCAGCCGGCAGCTTAGAGCAGCGTTTCTCAACATTTAAGTATTTGCGACTTGAGTTTTCCCAACAGTTTTAATCGCGCTCCCCTGACGTTTTTTTGAAAGGAGCCCACTAATACCAATTTGTTCTATTTAAATTAATGATATATTATTGATGCATATTTTATTATACCTACTTAACTTTTATCGACATTTATCTAACTATATTTATTTTCCTAGTATCAGAATGTAGTTTAAGTTAATTTGTTTTGGTTTCAATAGATGAATTTTTCATATTTTCGATTCTTGTTTTCTTTTTTTCACATCTTCGCGCCCCCCCCGTTTGAGAACCACTGGCTTAGAGTAAGAAAAATGGACACGCGGATGCTCTCCCAGCAACATCTAGGCGCGTTTGCTAAAAGAATGAATGAATCCTTAGAGGTTTCTGAAGGTGTTGTGTGATCACCACTGACAGGTTGCGGTTTGCCAGGTTTGCGTTATTTCGGTTGCCTTTTTGTGTTGATATAAAAAAGTACTTGAAGGTGGAGGGCGTTGCACTTGGGTAGTTTTGAGGAGAAGAAGGGTAATTCGTATATATTCACACCCGTTTTTCAAAAAAAAAGTACCTGGCATATATTTAAAATATTTTTCAAGTGCAAATTTGTTAAAAGAAACATCAAAAACAAAATCCATCTTCACCACTTTGACACATTTAGCAAGTTAAAACGATTCACGTTGAGCTCTGCCAAGTTTGAAGTTTCTTTAGCCCCCTTATTGAGGTGGGCAGGAGGTTGGGCGGAGCGATACTTGAATCGCGACCAATGCGGCACCCTTTCACGTGACGTCATTTTACAGCGACACCAACTGTTGTGTTCTCTCAGCGATGGTTGATCCCGAAGTGATTATTTCAAATATATAAACTGTCTTTCTGGAGGCACGAAAGAAATTTTGTTAAACAGATGGGTCTTCCCTCGCACCTGCCGCGAATTGAACAATTCGTAGCATCACGGTTTTTGTGCAGCTGTTCGCGTTATTATGGGAGAGGTATGTAGTGCATCTCCACAGCTTGACTGCCTTTGACTTTGTCATCTCAAGTTCAGCGTCGTACCTTTTAGGTGATCTTCGAAATGCGTGGAAGCGTGTTTAGTAAACCTGTCTCGTTTCTCCATATCGGACTGAACTTCTCGAGTAAAAGCAACAGGAACAGAGACCTCCTCGACGAAGCCGAATGTTTTTCAAATGTCTTGTGAACAAATGCAAATTACGGTATTTTATAAGTTTCCCTTTTTTCACAAGTTTAATACTGATAAGTAGGTGTGACTCGGGCAGGATCATTCATGGAGTCAATGATGAGGACTGAAAGAATAGACTCGGATCGTTAGTATAAAGGAGATCGGCGCGAAGGAAGCCCCGTTACACGTTCAGTATAACGACAGTTTTATTTTTATAAAGAGCTTGTGCTCAGTAACTGGTTAAACCATCAGCAACAGTCAGCACATAGAGACAGGGAGGGTGGTAATCTTGTGATTATTATAGCTTCTTTCAATGCCTTTCCTCAACAATTTGTAACTTTAGAACAATTCTTGTCATATTTCTAAAAACGAGAACCCATTTTGAAGTGGGGGACTAACACGTGATCTTAAAGGATATCAGTAGTGAGGCCTGTAAAATCTCAAGATTATATAGTACAATTATGAATACAAACCTGAGACATTTTTCATATTTGTATCTCTGCATCTGTCTTGTCTGACATAGCAGGGCAACACTTGGTCAAAGATGAGACTTGAACGGGTTTCTCTGTGATTTCCAGTTCAGTTACAGTTAGCTAGAAAGCTGTACCTCAAATTAGAGAGAACAGAAACCAACTCTGGATATGGTGGCAGTCCTTCACAGGGCACAGTCACTCAATCATTCATCCACTGTGGGCCAATAATGCACACAAAATCTTTGAGCTGTAGTGGAAGCCTGAATACTCAAGACCTACAACAACTCAAGAGAGAGCGTGTATGCTGTTTACAGGCCATGATCAGGCTCAGAATTTACCCAGTCCTGCCATTAAATCCAAATCTTACAAGTGCTGTCCTTCTGGATTTTTGTTTAGTTGTCACTTAAAAGAGTCCTAACTAAAACTGCTTGTGTCTATTTAATTAGTTTATTTTCAAAGTGTCATAATGCTTCCTCCACTATTACCCACTAAATACATTAATTTTCTGAGCATACCTTTTCCATTACAAAGTTACGAGTCCCCAGTCTATCTTTGCATCATGGAACAAGAGAGAAATCGGCCCTTCAGTGCGCCAGTGTATTAAAGGACAGATACACTCACTAACAGAATAACAATTCTGAGTCACCAATCAGAAAACTTATGCCGATACAGGCACAATGCACAAACCCTACACACACGCTGATCCCATGAGCTGAGGCAGTAGTGTAAACCACAATGGAATTCAGTTATTCTAGGACCATAATATAGAGAAACAGGCCCGTTTTTAATATCTCAATTCATTGTTTCCTAGGAAGCAGACAAAGGCAACAAGTTCAGCACACATCTTCAAGGGCGTACAATGTTGTGCCACCAGCTAGAGACAGCACAGAGAAAGCCATGATGGACAGAATGCTCAGGGTGGACCATGCAGGAGAATATGGAGCCAACCGAATCTATGCTGGGCAGATGGCTGTTCTTGGAAGAACTTCAACGGCAGCGTTGATTGAGGTTTGTTCAGCGAAATTTTTGGTGACTCCCAAGTGGGAGTGTGTTCTGCAAAGCAATGGCACCCCGTAAAGGTTAAAATCCTCCCTTCAATCCTTGGAAGATGGAAATGATTCCAGCTCACTGTTAAACTGAAAGGTGGAAGAGCCGATAGATGAGAGAAAGAAGGGAACAAAATTTGCTTTATTGTTATAATGTTAATGATATCTTTCACATTACGTTAAAATTATATAATATGTATGCATTGTACTTTTCTTCTGCAAGAAATCTCCATTTTATTAAACATTCTGTTGTCATTTCAGAACTGGGTACAGGGCCGACTTGTACTCCCACTAGGGAAAACTTTACTCTATTAAATTAACACATCTTTTGAAAGTATGGATTATACGCTGAGAAAATCCATTAAGATGTGATGTGAATGTGCAAACCTCTCACTAGTCGGACTGGGTTTACACCATATATATAGAGAAAAGCCAAGCAAAATGACACCTTTTATTGGCTAACTAGAAAGATTACAATATGCAAGCTTTCGAGGCAACTCAGGCCCCTTCTTCAGGCAAGATGTATTACATCTTGCCTGAAGAAGGGGCCTGAGTTGCCTCGAAAGCTTGCATATTGTAATCTTTCTAGTTAGCCAATAAAAGGTGTCATTTTGCTTGGCTTTTCTCTACATTCATAATGGCTAACACGGTACAACACCCTAGTACTACCATATATATATATATATATATATATATATATATATATAAAATCTTGCTCTCTCCAGTTGAGGTGGCTGTCAAAAATCAAGCCTGTTTTGTCTAAACGCAACCTTGAAACAGTGATCCATGCTTCTATAACCTCTTGTCTAGATTACTGCAATGCGCTTCTTTTTGGAATTAGCCAGGCCTCCATTGCTCGCCTACAGCTGGTGCAAAATGTCGCTGCTCAATTTTTAACTGGTACAAGAAAGCATGAGCACTTTACCCCGATGTTGGCTTCCCTTCACTGGCTTCTGGTTTGTTTTCAAATCCATTTTAAGATCCTTGTATTTGTTTTTAAATCCTTTAATGGTTGTGCCCCATTTTATTTGTCGGAACTGCTGCACCCTTATGTACCGTCTCGCCCTCTCAGGTCAGCAGACCAGATGCTTTTACTTGTTCCTAAGGCACGATGCAAACTCCAAGGTGATCGGGCTTTTTCAGTTGCAGCTCCTAACTCTGGAACAATTTGCTGTTGCACGTTAGGCAGGCTCCTTCACTTGCGGTCTTTAAATCTTATTGAAAAACGCACTTTTACTCCCTGACCTTTGATGCAGTGTGAGATGTTGACTATCTGTGTACTTTTTATTATGAATCTCTTCAGCTCTTATGTGTTTCTGTTTCTTTTACCCTTTGGTTATTGTTTGTCTGATATGTTGGGTTTTTATTGTACAGCACTTTGGTCAGCCTTGATGTTGTTTTTAAAGTTCTTTATAAATAAATAAAATATCTTTAATGCTAGGTGGAGGCCGAGTAAACAGTGCATCAAAGTATGAAAAGTGTTTTGTTTTTTTAATACAAACTGGGGGCTTAGCCCCCTGCTCGCCAACATCTCTCTGAAAAAGTCATGTGTTGTCCGAGGATTTTTTTATTATAATAGAGAGACATTGTTTGTCTGAATATATATTTGCAATTGTTAAAAATATTGTAAACTTAATATATATATATATGTACACCATAGTCCTGATACTTACATTCACCCTAAACTTCAGCTTATCAGTTTCGTTTTTGTTGGGTTGGGTTTCAGTTCACTTTTTGTAGACCTCATATAAATGAGATTGCAAAAATCTGTGTTGGGGCCTCATTTATTCTTTCTAATACTAGGGGGCTGTGCCCCCTCCCCCCCCAGGGCACACTACACACCAGCCACTTCGCGTCTCTGCCACTCGCATTGTGAAGGCGGTGGCTGAACGCACGCTAAGGAGATGTGGTCTGATCAGCTACTGGCTTTGTGCTGCTTCTACCGAGCTGTGTGTTCTGCTTGTCGCAGTGCACGTCGGTCATTTAACAGCCTGTACAGCAGCTATCCTTTCATCTCACTGCCTCGTTAAAGTGTCTCTGAGAAAATCACGTATCGTCTCCTTCCAAGATTTTTTTTTTTTTTTATAATAGAGAGATAAGTGCAGAGTATTAGTGTCAATACCACAGACCATTTTTATATATTACAATATTGTTAATCTGTATTTTCTCCTCCAAAAGGCTCATTTTTTAACTCAACAAAGTTTTAACACTGCACTGAAAGTCACCATTAGCCTATCTAGACAGAAGCTCACTGTGAATCTTACAGTAGTCCTTAACAGAGCTTGTACAAGTGCAGGTAAAAGGCCCAGTTTACTATTACCTGTTACTTTAAACTCATCTAATGCATATCAATTACTAAATCATGCTGAAGAACCATAACAGTCACTTAATTAATTCCAAACTCAGTTTTGCTTTATTATATAATATATATTCTAAACCAGAAAGTAAATGTAGCTATAAAACACTGTATTAGTGACTGAATCTCTCAAAAGAATTTATAAAACAGAGATAAACTTTTAGCCCAAGCACCTTAATTCCTATGTACAAAACGTCTCTGCAATCGCATCACATAGAAATCAGAAAGGGTGCAGTGTTCCTGTTAATGGTGCTACTAAGTTATTTATTCCATGCAAACCCAGCTATCATAAACTTCCATGAGAAAGAGCTGAAAGATTTCACTTTGAATTGCAGCACATGTGGGACCAGGAGAAGCAGCACTTGAAGACATTTATTGAGCTGATGGCAGAAAACAGAGTCCGCCCTACCATCTTAATACCATTCTGGAATGTTGCAGGTTTTGCTTTAGGTGAGTCGATTTAATTTTTTTCACCTGATCATTGAGATATTTCAGTTTTTGTTCAATTTATTATTGTTGCAGTATTCAAAGGGCAGATCATGTAAAACAGAAACACGATTACACTAACACAAGGTTCACACTAAGATCAGATTGGAAAAAGGATGACTTTGATTCATAAAATGTTCTCTTCTTGTTACTCATTTCATTGTGTCCCTATGTATATAAAAAGGAGCTGGGTCAGCACTGTTGGGAAAAGAAGCAGCAATGGCCTGCACTGTAGCGATTGAAGAGAGTATTTCTGAACATTACAACAGTCAGATTAGAGAATTAATGGAAGAAGATCCTGAAAGATACAAAGATTTACTTGAGGTAAAGTGTTTATATGCCACCAACTAATTGAAACTCTGCACATATTATGATGAGTAATTCATTTTATTAATAATTCTTGCTGTTTTTTCCCCTTGATTTGTTATTATTTAACACACATAGAATGCTGAATGCAATAACTTGAGTTTTTTTTTTTTTTAAATACTTTGAATATTGGAAATAAAATACTTGTAACTAGTGAACAATGGCTGCATTCATATATTTAAACAATCTTTCTGTACTTGCTTTTTCAATTAGGGTTGTTAAGAGACTGGATCCTATCCCAGCATCATAAAATGCAACACAGGAATCAACCCAGGATGGGACAATAGTGTTATAAACAATGAAGTCTGAAACTATCTATCTATCTTATAGTGCCTTTCATTGCTATATACCTATCTATTATATAGTGCCTTTCATTGCTATCTAATGTTTTTTAAAAAACACTTTTTAACTAAGTGATTATGTGTAGTATCTATCTATCTATCTATCTATCTATCTATCTATCTATCTATCTATCTATCTATCTATCTATCTATCTATCTATCTATCTATCTATCTATCTATCTATCTATCTATCTATCTATCTAGTGCACAACAGGCCTTAACACACTCCTGATCATCTTTCCTACTGACTCAGCATTGTGCTGTCCTTTAACAGTATGCTACACAATAAATACCAATAACAGGCAAACAAAATGATAGGCACATGCAAGCCACCTCAGATAGCTGTAATGCGTGATTCCAGGTGGCACAGTCTCCATGCTATGTCATTATTTTCTCACAAATAACATGCTACAGTAAAACGATCACAAAAAGCAAATTCCAGTAAACTTTCAGAAGAAATTCTAACAAAAACTTGACCCACTTAAATTGGTAATTCAATAATTGGTTAAATAAATGTTAAAGTACATTAGATAGATCTTTATTGTCATTGTGACTTTTACAAAGGAACAACGAAATTGAAGGAAATTAAGACAGAAACTAAAAAAACAACAACAAAAAAATGATTGAAAGGCATGGCTGTTTGGGCCATGTGGTGCTGTGTTGATCAGTTAATACTGCAGACTTGTCTGAAATGCCCACACACTTAGTGGATTAAGGAAGCAGGCTCAAGTGGACATTGGAGGAAATAACGATGATTCTCATTCAAGCAGAAGAACAATAGCTAATTTCCTTGAAAGCTAAGGCTATAAAGCGGGCCTTGGCACACCCAAAGAAAAAGAAAGAAAGAAGCCAGCCAGCCAGCCAGTGTAAAAATCACTTTTCTCTCTGACACAATATCCAAGTTTTAGGTGATGCTCGAAGCTGTGCCTGCATATGGACAGCACCTACAGGCGGACAGGAAAAGGAATACCCTAATCCTCCTATAGGGAAGACACTTGCAGATTTGGCTAGGCAATCCTGTCATTATTATAAAAAAACGCATTACTTCATATTGAGGAGGCAAAATTAGCTACTAGAAAAGATCCAATTATTAACAGTCCATCTTAGCAGATAAGTAGGTGTGTGAGGGTACATTGGTGTCATTAGTGATTGAAAAGCAACATGTACCATAATAAAAGTGAGTGTTTAAGAAAGCTACAGAATAGATAAACAGCAAAAAGTGCAGTTTAGCACTATAAACGTTTGCTTTTTGCCTTATGTTCATTTTAATTAAATTTCGTGTATCTTGTCTGATGTGGTTTATATTTATTTTTACCAGGATGTGTTCTGACACTTTATACAGCTACTTTGTGTGGTCTGGTCGTTTGTTACACCAGCCTTTAAGATTTTGTGGGCTTCTATAAATAAATTCTGAATATTAAAAGCAGATCCTTCTTTCAAACATTCATTAAATAAGTAGAGCTCAAAAAGCCTAATCTACATTACACAGACTTCATACCCTGTGAATTTGTTGTTAGTATCTAGTCTTTAAATATACGTAGTAAGATGGATTGCAAGTAAATATTTAAAATAATAATTGTCATAATCACATCAATAGCACATACTGTATTCCTTAACAAAGAATATATGTAATTTTATTTTGACAGGTAGGTAATGCCAGATGACTTTTTATTAATGTATTCATTGTATTTTTTGTAAACTTTGCTAAGGAGATATACAAGTAAGAAATTCAAGTACTGCGTACACATCACAATAAACCTGACATGACACATTTCTGTAGATTTGCAAGCATATCCCTAAATGGTGTTGGATCAGCAAACATCACCATTTGTAATGTGCAAGGTGGCTTCTGTGAACAGTGGAAACCATATTTAATATGTATCAAAATGTAAATAAAACCGTTTTTGCAAGATTTTAGATTCATGTTCCTTAAGGATAATTTCTTGATAGAAAGACATATTTGAAGGTGGAAAAAAATCACATTATGTATTGATTGCATTTAAAATGTTCATTTGAAGAAGATTAGAGAAGCTGCAAGTAGCCGTGTTTCTCAAAGTGTGGTCCATAAGCATGTGCCGGGTGCTTCATGGGCAGGCACTTCTACAGTTTCCCTCTCTGATCCTGTTCTTTGAAGCAGTAAAGAGGGAGCTCACACAGTAGCAATACAAGAGTTAGCCTGCATTGTCTTTGTCTGGTCACCATTCAAAGACATAACGGTAGTAATACAGGCAGGCAGTTATAAAGTTGTTTTCCAATAAGTAGCTCCATTCAGGCTTACTAACTCGGTATCTTGAGTTTGTATGTCAGCTCTTCTTCTTTGTACCTCAGAGTGCTGTGACAAATGCATGCAGGAAAAAAGAAGAATGTGATAAATGTACCACACAGAATTTATGGTAATGAGTGGCTGTAGATGTTCCTCCATATCTTTGACTTTGACAAAGCAGTTCTTGGTTCAGAACACTTTGAGAACCCCTGGCCTAGAAACACTTCTTTGATGTTTAAAGTTTATTATGTAAAGAAATTAAGGTACTTGGCAATTGTTAGTTTCAGGGTTTCCCATGTTAAATGCAACACTGGCCTAGAAATAAGGTAAAGTCACATGTTACCACACAAACATGTTAACATTATTTTTCTCTGCGCTTTGTGTTGAAATGACTTGTTTGCATGCCTCCATTTGCCAAGATTTCAAAATTTCACTATTGTTTTAGTTATTGTGTTAATTATCTAAGGATCCTCAAAGTTGCCCAGACTTTAAATGCTTTTGATTACAATAAAATAGTACATTTCTAAACATTTTACTCACATTTTAAAATACACATTTGTTTAAATTTGCTAATATTTAATTTCAGCTGATCAAGACTTTCCGTGATGAAGAAATGGAGCATCATGACATTGGTTTGGAACAGGATGCAGAGATGGTGAGTGAATTATGGTCATTAAGAAATTGGACTAAATGATGTCTTTGGTTTTCGTTTGTATAGTTACATCCTTAATGAGTATTATTTTTTACCATTCACCTTTTATACCTGACAAGTACATTTATTCTGCTGAATCTAATTGCCTCTCTTATCTTGTTATTAATTAATGCTTATGAAAATAAAAATTTAGCAAGTTGATTTGTTTACTTGAGAATAACATCTCTGGTTTTGTGATTCTTACTATTACTACATTATTTTCCTAAACAATGGGCTTATGGTACTGGCCATATGTTCATCTGCCACAGCGTGCACTTTTTAGCCAGACAGCTTCTTGTGATGGTTCTTGTCATGTTGGACATATAAATGGGATTAAGGTTTACATACAGTTTTATCATTTTTATTAATAAAGGAATACATTGTTAAGTTCTTTTCCACTGTGCAAAACTGCCACCTTGCAATGCTTTGGGCCTACTAAAAAAAAAGACACTCAAAGATCCATCCTCCTTGTCATCTTGCTGGATGCTAGTATGTCTGTATCCACTTGCTTGACTGATTTGTGACTGTTAGTATTAATGTTTAATTAGTACTCCATGTATCAAATAAAGTAAAAAATCATCACAGTGTGACCCTGATTATACAATTCTAAGTAATGTGGTTTTACAGAGGCCGTTCTTGCCAGTCTGAATGTGGACACACGCAGTTTGATGTAACCAGGCAAGTTTGATGGATTACCAGCTCAAACGTTCTGCACCTTTTAAATAGTCAAGCACCGCCACCTCCCCTGTTATAAATGAGCCATCTTCTCTTACGTTAAATATATGCTCTCTGCTTTGAAAGAAAGGTGCTAGAAAAGAAAAAATTATTTGTGTCTTCACTTGTGTTTAATTTTTAAATGTTTCAGTAGTTGCTGAGTTTTTATGTCTTTCTAGTCTGCACTGCTCAGAATCAAATCTCGAGTTTTTATTTGCTCAGAGTGGTGCAAACCTCTTTCTAAATCTGTAACTACATTCAACTTCTGTATATATTGCTTTTTAGTAAATAACCCAAACATGTTTCCTTTCATAAATAAAATTTGTTTATATCACAGGATTATAGAAAATGCATATATACTGTACATGCATGCACATGCAACAAAGAGCACAAAACATAAATCTGAGTTGACTGCATTTCTTTCTTTCCCTTACAAAGATGACACAATGCCTTTACAAGGCCTTTCCTAGCCGGTAAACCCTTTACCTTACCTTGTAAATTCTTCTGTGCCTACGACCTTTTAAATGTAGTTAGCTGTCATGGGCTGTTGCCACAAAAGTGTAAAAGAAAAACGTCCCCTCGTTTCTGATGGTGAATGTCCTACACATAAGGTTGGAAGAAAAAGAGATTAGTGGAGTGAATTCATGCTACACTCTTAACAGGTCAGGTCTTATAAAGCAGTTATCAAATGCTGAAATTCTTTAACAGTCCTCTGTCTCTTGAGCTGTACTTGTGTCTAATGGTCTTCATCAGAGTAGTCAGTCTTTCTTAAACCACAGCAGTACTAGGGTGTTGTACCATGTTAGCCATTATGAATGTAGTGACAAGTCAAGCAAAATGACACCTTTTATTGTCTAACTAAAAAGATTACAATATGCAAGCTTTCAAGGCAACTCTTACCCCTTCTTCATACAAGATGTAATGAAAGATGTACACCCTGACTGAAGAAGGGGCCTGAGTTGCCTCGAAAGCTTGCATATTATAAACTTTTTAGTTAGCCAATAAAAGGGGTCATTTTGCTTGACTTTTCACTTAAACCACAGCACACATTTATATAATTATTGAATTCCCAGAAAATCTGGGGTAAAGTTGGTAAATTCAGATTTAATCATAACATAAAACCTAAACTTTCACTAAATAACTGGGGATTCTTTCTTCCATTATTAAAACATAGTATGGATTCGGATTCTTACATTTTTACATGTAAGCTGTTTTCACAAAAATAAAATGCTTTTTGACACTATGAAATATTACAGTAACATTCAAAGCAAGGAGCTTGGTGTACTTAACAAGGAAACAGATTCTTCTAAACCTCAAGGTTTCCTGTTCATTCCCTACCACTGAGGCACTGTGTGACCCTGAGCTAGTAGTTTAACCCGCCTGTACTTGTAAAGTGTATAAGAATGATGTAAAAGATGTAATGTATAATGTAAAAGAAAAGCTGGTAGTTTGTGTTTTGTTAGATGTGTAACACCAAATATGCACAATTGTGGAAATTATAATACGTGTTTTGTTTATACTTTTCAGGCACCTGTATTCTGGTTACTGAAGAACACAATACAGGCTGGCTGTAAGGCTGCAATATTTCTTTCTGAACGCTTCTAGTTTTTATATAATTATTGAGTATCATAAGGAGTCTAAATCCTTAAGCTACAGAAGGAGGATAACACACCCTGATTTACCTGTCAATTTGCAGAAGACAAATGATCAGTCATTGATTCCCTTCCAGGCAGACTTCTGTGAAATAAACTACTTGTGTATTATGATGTCCCAAGTCAACACAATCATGAGTGACTCTGTTGTTTCCATTTTAAACATGACTATTTTAATAATTATAAATTGAACACAATGTTCATAATTTTGATTTGATATATTTTATTAATCCCTGTGAGGAAATTGTCTTTTCACATGACCTTTGGAGGTCAGAGTGCAAGGTCAGCCATTGTACAGTGCCCCTGGAGCAACTCTCAGGTTAAGGGCCTTGCTGAGTTTAATAAATGATATCAACCTCGCTATGTACTGTGCATTCCTATCACCATTGACAAAGGACAGTATGTGATATTTTATTTTATACAAGATGAACAGAATGTTAGGCTTCTTTGCATCTGTAATGGTATATCATTTCTGAAGAATAACCTGGCAACTGTGACACCCTGGTCTGTTAATTGCTCAACTCTGGTAAAGCAATTCATTGGTTGGAGCAGGTGGCTTTAAGTGAAATTCCTGAACATCTATTTTCCATAACCTGACTTTTTCATTTTATACATAATCACATTCATGTTTTCTTTAAAAGTAAATTATTTGTTGTACATTTAATGTTAAGTTTTAAATTAGAAAGCAATCCTGAGAAAGTTGCTAGTATAATTCATTTTCTAAGCAACTTAAATAAATAATAGCATAATAATAACATAATTTCAATTTTAAATATCGTAAGAATTGCTTTCTTTTCACCTTTATGCTTGACTTAGGCGAACAGCACTCATATGCTGGAAGGATCTGGAACTGACAAATTTAAAGTCAGGTGGCAACAAGGGGGTTTGGTATAGCACACCTGTTGGGACTCAGCCTGAGAGTTTTGTAAAGAAACTGTTTTAGGTTTACAGGGAAATTATTGTCATATGTAGAGAGCACAGTGAAGTTCATATTTATTTATATGAGGGGGACCCAAACATAACGAGAATAAAAAAAAAAAGGTATATTTCTTAGAACATTTCCAAAATGTTATCACCCTCAAAATAATTTCCCTGAGATGCCATACACTTGTTTCACTGCTGTTTCCATTGTTCAAAACTGCTCTGAAACTCTTGCAAAGTGATGACCTTCAGTGCCTCCGTCTTTGCTTCTTGACCTCCTCTACATCCTGAAAAAGCTTTCCTTTAAGGTCCCTCTTCATTCTTGGAAATAAGAAAAAAATCGCAGAGTGCAAGGTCTGGGGAGTAGGGGTGGGGTGGGAAACTGTTGTCATCTCATTTTTCATAAGAAACCGCCACACACTCAATGCTGTGTGAGTGGGAGTGTTGTGGTGATGGAGAAGCCACTCGCCTGATTGACACAATTGGATTGACGCAATCTGTTGAGCACTACAAGGATGCCGCTTGGGCAAATGATGCAGAGGACAGACAAGAACACACACCTAGCAGCAGACATCGGAACTAACGCCCCTCCAGCCTCCAGAAAAAAATTCTCTTTATTTTTGGGTCCCCCCTGTATGTGTGTGTGTGTATATATATATATATATATAAAATCATTTTTTGCTAATTAAATAATAATTATTGTCGTGTAGAGTTCAGTGAAATTCATATTAATTTATATTTATTATAGTTTTAAATGTGTCTAATAAACGAACCACACGCCGTGGTGTAGTGTAAAGAGGCTTCGCTTCTGACGCTAGCGTCTGAGGTTCAATCCCCGAGAGGGGTGCGGTGGAGTGTGTACACCTGATGAGCCCAAATAAGGGTGAAACATGTGTTATGTACTCTTTGCATTATTTGACTATGTAATGTGTATATATATATATATATATATATATATATATATATATTCATATTCATTGTCATGTATTTGTTAAATAATTATTGTCATTTGTAGAGAACACTGAAATCAGTATTTGCTCATGCTAATCAACAAGTTAACAGTCTGGCACCATGGGAGTACACCCTTACTTTGAAAATAATGTCTTTTTGCTAGATGAAATCTCCAGACTTACTTACATTTAATTTAAATACAGATTTATTTCAAATAAAATGTAATGCAGATTGCAGACCTGTTAAGTAATTGAGAGATGTCTTCCTCGCTGTGAATGTGTTGTTGGCTCAAACGGAGTAAAGATTCCTTTCTTGTGAGGTATGTATTTTTTTTTTTGCAGCATTACTCTTTTAATTTCAGCCATGCACAAAACCATTTTCTCAGAAAATTGAACAGTTAAAACTTGGATATTCAGAATTTCAAAAATATTTAAAATATATACAAATACAATTTTGAAGAGTTGGTTATCATTAATGGAGAGATGTCAGTGGGATGGGAACATTCTGTTCATCCATACATTTTCTGAATAAACATGATTGGGCAGCCAAGACCCCGTTTTGACAGGCACCAACTATTTAGATAGATAGGATGCCTGTCTTCTGCAGGGCACATTTCTGGTCAACCTAAATGCCAGAAGTGATTCCACTCCATTGGACCACTGAGCATGGCCTTTAACCTGCAATTGCTCTGTCCTGGGTATGACGTTAACCTGCATCCAGCCCTGAAAGCAGGTCCCCCAGTTGGCAAGGGAAAGTTTCAGGGATGGTGGCAGAATTGGCACTCCAGCCACTGAAAAAAAAACAAAAACCTTGCACTGTTCCATTCCATCCAAACTAGTGTGGTGCTGAGGTGTCACCCGTTGTACAACTGCACTCAGGTCCTAATTGGGATCCTGAGGTGGTTCGTTGTGTGGTGGAAGTGGCAATGTGCTGTATCAGTGAACACTCCCAACCTCTCTCTCTCTATATGTAATATGAAGATTACTGGAGAGACCTGATAAAGGAATTGGGACAAAAGGTCGTACTCCACACAAGCGGTGCCCAGCCAGGCGTTATGAGGGAGCAGCTACATCTGCCTTCCCAGTACAGGGTTGGAGGGAATCGGAGCCTACACCAGCAGATATCATCCCTGGATATTACATCAGATATGGCCGCTCTCAGTAAAGCAATGTTAATTTACAGATGAAAGTGAAGCAAACATGTTCATATCTGAAATGTCAGAGGAAAGCAAGGTGATTCAGACACAAACACAACAGAGAGTATGTAGAGCTCAGGTCCCTCGAGCTGTAAGGTGTCAGCTCTAACGGTAGCATCACTGTGCTGTCCTTTAAACTTGTTCACTAAACCTTCTTTTTTTCCTGATTTAGTGTTGCAGAGAGCCAGAGGCCACGTCAGCATGGACGAGACACAAGCCTGTCGTATAACATATATTTAGTCATCCTGTACCAATTTCAAGTGACCAGTTAATTTTGTTTGTACACACTTAAGATGCAGAAGGAAACAAGAATACCGGGGAAAACCTACCTAAACAGTGACTGGCCCTACAACTGCTGTGAATGAGCAGCATAAACCATTGCATACACGAGCGCCCTTCTAGGAGAATACATTGTAGTTGTTTAAATTCTGAAACACTAGTGTGGCCGATCTGTTTACAGCTTGATGTGTTTACTCTGGTTCTGCTTGAAGAGGGCCTAAACTGGGAGTACCTAGTATGGAGACAGATAAAAACCTATTTTGAAAGTTAAAAACAAAGGTGAGTGCTGTGGCAAATATCTTTAGTCCATGTCATAAATCAAAAGACGAAAAGACATATAGGCCGTCATTACTATAGAATCAGAAAGCATAAGTCACAGCTGTTCCATCCATTAGGTCATGGCATTGCAGGATTAGACTTCTGGGTGAATGCCAGCTGTTTCCTTTCAACTTACATAAAGTGTTTATTTCACTTGGTTTCAAAACATCAAGTTGGAGCAAAGCTATGCATTGCATTTTAATAAAATAGTTTTTACAAACAGCTGAAGCTGAGAATTAAAATTATGGCGGGATGTTTGCTGCAAAGTAGGAGTTAGGAAGCGTGTCAAGATAGGCAGCACTGAACATTCAGTGCATAGTTTAAATCATTTGCGGATAAAGGCCATAGTCATGTTACATTGTTTATTATCCCTGTTGTAATCACTCAATTTTGAAACATAATTAATTAAAAACTTGGTTATCAACATTTAATGTAAATGAAAACAAATTCTGGACTTGTTAAGCACCTTGGTTGTGTGCTTACTATGAAGTGTTGCTAAATAAAGTGCTTGATTTCATTTTGCTATTCCTAAACAGTGAAATTTTTAATGATGAAAAGTGAATAATACTTTGTTTGTCTTGTAGTTATAAATACATGCTTTACATCTGGGCCAGAATGAGGGGGCAAACATGAAAAGATACGACAATTTAATAGAGGCATCGTTTTCTGCTGACTGAAAACCCAAGAGTGGCTAGTGACTGAGTTCACTGTCGCTGCAAGCTATTTTCCTTGAGGTGATGTCATGCCCGTTTTTTTGACTGTGGTTCAGGTGTCATGCCTGACCCTGGAGGTCACCGTGTATAGATCTGCATGCTGCCCTTTGTGCACAACGCTGCTTTAAATAGCCATGTCACTGTCAGACCTGAGCTGATCATAGTCCTTAGGTAACAACTGTGAATCGGAGCCTGATCCATGACCTCATTCATGGCACTCAATATCACTGCTTAAGAGGGGTTACTTTTTTAATATTCACCAGCATGGAGCTGACATGTTACTTAGCCAGCTTTGTCTTTTGTGAACAGCCCTATCAAGAGTGATTGTTTAAAAGGCCCTATCAAATTTGCATTGATGGGTATTGCTTGGACATACAACCATCAGCCCAACCATTAAAACCACCTGCCTAATATTGCATAGGCCCCCTTCTTGCTGCCAAAACAGCCCTGATCCATTGAGGCATGGACTCCACAAGACCTCTGAAGGTGTCCTGTGGTATCTTGCACCACGATGTTACCAGCAGATCCTTGGAGCCCTGTAAGTTTTGTAGTGGGACCTCCATGGATCGGACTTGTTTTTCCAGCCTATCCCACAGATGCTTAGTCAGCCAAGTCAACACCTTGAACTCTTTATCATGTTCCTCCGACCATTACTGAACAATTTTTGCAGGTTGGCAGGGTACATTATACTGCTAAAAGAGGCCACTGCCCTTCAGGAACACTGTTGTCATAGTCTGCAACAATCTTAAGGTAGGTGGTATGTGTAAAAGTAACATTTACATGAATGCCAAGACTCAAGGTTTCCTAGTAAAACATTGCCCAGAGCATCACACTACCTCTGCCATCTTGCCTTCTTCCCAGAGTGCATTCTGATACACCAGGCCCCCATCTTCCATTGCTCCACTGTCCCGGTTCTGATGCTCACATGCCCATTATAGGTGCTTTTGGTGGTGGACAGGTGTCAGCACATGCACCCTCTGTGTGTCCTGACACTTTTCTTTCATGGCCAGCATTACATTTTTCATCAATTTGTGCTCCAGTAGCTCTTTGGTGGGATCAGACCAGACGGACTAGCCTTCGCTCCTCATGCACATTAATGAGCCTTGGGCTCAGGTATCGTCGTAACTGCTGTCCGCATACATTGGAGTTTATATGTTCTAACTACATGAATATGTGTATTTTGAGGAATTTTATTTTATGAAACCGCCACTTTATAAAAATCACACACATTATTACAAATTTCACCAACGTGGCTGAATGTATAGTATATTTGGAAGCTTTGTTGTTTTATATTAAATCGCAGGGTTTTTAAAAAGTTGTACCTTTGATCTGGAGTAAAGCCATGAGCCACAGCAGGTACCCTTCAGGACTGGGTAAGGGTAAGGTGTTGAAGGTCTTGACAAAGCAGGAGGATGTGTGTCAGTGCATCACTGGAGGACAAACTGCCATATGCAACAGATAAACCCAATGGGATAAAAAGCCAGAAACCCCCAGTAATGGTGGTGGGAGCCTGCAGCCAACTAAACAGTCCTGCTTTTGAAGTAGGTACCCTAGGATAAACCTACTCCTGAATTAATTAGCTTTTATCTGAACACAACCAAGCAAAATAAAAAAAAAAAATAGGCAGCACCTATAAAATACTCACATTAGCAAATGTTTTCTTATAATATTACACTGGCAGGCATCAAGCCGGGAAAGGTGCTGACCAACAGCTCCATACAGTAATAAATATTAACCAATGCTGTAATGCTATAATTCTTTTAGATTTCAGTCTTAATTAATGAAATTGCCTTATCAGATATCACAAACCACTTTACAAATAACCTCTTCTCTGAATCTGAGTTCATCTTTTTTATCTTTCAATTCAATTTACTCTTTAAATAGACCTCTTCAATAAAGTCCTGCTCAGAGTGCCTACACAGATTTACAAATACCAAACATACTAGAAACATACAGAGCTACACAATAGTTACATATGTAAACACACAAATGAATGCTAATAAACGTATCTTCCATTTTATATTTGGCACAAAACAGAGTAATACTTATACCCATCTACCAGTTTTATGTTTTGTTGAGTTTTGGATCAAAAAATATAATCGCAAGGTACTGTAATTAAGGATTACACAGTGAATGGCTGGTGACATAATTTCAAAGATAAAAATTTGATCCTATTTTTAGGAATGTTTACATGTTTTTGTTAGGGTTATAAATATTGACTTATTACATCATCATTTAAACAAAAGATTGAATGGCATGTTTTAAAATCTCCAAACATGTCAGACTGAAGCACAAGTCTCCAGTTCAATTATAGCCACTGACTCAGTGTGACCCGATACAATTACTTCATCTGTCGAAATATAAAAGTACAAGTGCAGTGTTGTGGGATGCTGTTTACAAAGAAAAGGTGACATATAAAGCAAAGAAAGTGTTTTGCTTACAGTGTGTAACATACTTAGAAAGTTTCCACATGATGATTATATAATTGAACAAACATTTACTATGTACTGTACAGTACTTTCACATGAAACAAAAGCACCTTACTTTTAATTTGTTTGATACATCCCATAGTTTAACAGCACACCAATGTTTTACAAAGTAGAGTACAGAACAATCACTTCCATATGTCTGCTGTACTGTATGAGCCGCTTGCAAGTGATGTGCGATACTGGGGGTCAGTGCTGGGGACTGAATTAACGCTGTCATGTCTGTTGTAATGAGGGAACAGGAGACATTAAATACAGTAGTTGGGGCAAAAAACCCCATTTATTCAGGGTGTCAAATCAGGGAAAAATAGAAAGAACGGTCAATGCAGTTAACAGAAAGCTGAAGGCTGTATAACACAGGTTTTCAATGCTTAGTAAATAATAAAGCACGCTTTTGCTTTTGTCTGCTTAATGAAAAGGGAGGTTTGAATAAGACTCTTGGATTCAATGCTTAATGCATAGCAGCAGTTGATGTACTGAGTTATAATGTGCACAACCCGATATGTAAAAATAAATAATAATGTTTCAGCAATGAGTTTTCATGAAACCTCAGCATTTATATTGATACATAAAGTGGATCCAGAAATTATTCAGACCCCTTTATTTTCCACACATTTTATTGTATTGAAATTTTTGTTTTAAATGGATAATTATTGCCCTTTTGCCCATGAATCTACATTCTGTGACTCAAGGAAAGGGTGAAAGCATTTTCAGAAACATTACTAGGTTTGTTAAATACCGAAAATTAAAATCTCCTATTAATGTCAGTATTCACCTCTTTAGTTTAGTACTTTGTAGAAGCTCCTTTGTCAGTAATTTCATCTTTGAGTCTTCCTGGGTAAGTCTCTAAAAGCTTTGTACACCTGGATTTGGGCAGTTTATCCCGTTTTGCTTTGCAAGCTCTGTTAGGCTGAATTGGAAGCATCTGTATAATGTCATCTTCAAGTCTCTCCACAGATATTCTGTGTTGTTTGGCTGCATTCAACCTTCCCTTCATTTTGTCCAGTTTCCCCATCCCTGCTGCTGAGACGCACACCTATTGCATGATCCCGCCACGACCACGCTTCACCCTATGAACAATTTCTGTTATTTGCCAGCCATAGTGCTTGGGATTCTTCCCAAAGAGTTCAATTTTTGTTTAATCAGATCAGAGAATCTTTTTTTTCCTGTATGCTTTCAGAGTCCTTTACATGCCATTTGGCACATTCTGTCATATGCCTTTTACTCAGGAGTAGTGTTTGTCTAGCCAATTTACCATAAACAACTGATTATGGACCTTACTTTTATTCTATGTTAATTAGTGTTCCCTAATTTTAATTCTTATTTATTATGTCTTTTTTCTCTTTCTTCATCTTGTAAAGCACTTTGAGCTACATTTGTATGAAAATGTGCTATATAAATAAATGTTGTTGTTGTTGTCACTCTCAGCTGTGGGTTCATTAATGAATGGCAACTTCTGCCTTGGTGCTTGCTTCTATGGAGCACAAGGCAGAAGGTGCGGAGCGTTTGGAACTGCGGAGGGAATTGCATCACTTGTCCTGTGGGCAGTGGTCTTCAGTTCTACACGTGAAAAGGGAGAAGGTGAGTGCCTGCCCACATCTTGGGGCCTCATTACTTGCACCTATTTGGAGCACCAACAGTGCGCTCGTGTCTGACACTGTGTATGTATCTTTAAACTGAATACCATCACAAGCCACTCTACAGGTACAGCATTGTAAACCAGTTTCCATATTTCTACACTGTGGGCACAGACGGTAGACGTGTCATGCTAAGGATCAATGGGGAGGCCTAAACCAGCACCGTTGTGTTTTATGTTCAGTTAATTGTCCATGGTTTAAACCTTACATGGCTACACTAGAATAAAGTGTTACATTAAACAAAGATTGAATCTCATCAGGTCCTGACTACTCAGCTTAGTCTGTAGAAGGCTGATGTAGAAGCAGATTTTTGTTACAAATAATTCCTGCTTTAATCTAGACTTTCATCCCAAATACAGCTGCCAGATATCACACAAACACCTACATTAAGAGTGCTTATTTAACATATTTGAGGTATGCAATATATACACAAAAGTTCATCTGGAAAACAGTTTAGTGTTGGTGCTTATCATTTGTATTTTCATAGTGTCACAATTATAACAGGACAGCACGGTGGCGCAGTGGGTAGCGCTGCTGCCTCACAGTAAGGAGACCTGGGTTCCCTTCCCGGGTCCTCCCTGCGTGGAGTTTGCATGTTCTCCCTGTGTCTGCGTGGGTTTCCTTCCACAGTCCAAAGACATGCTGGTTAGGTGCATTGGTGATCCTAAATTGTCCCTCGTGTGTGCTTGGTGTGTTTGTGTGCCCTACGGTGGGCTGGTGCCCTGTGCAGGGTTTGTTCGTGCCTTAGCCCTGTGCTGGCTGGGATTGGCTCCACCAGACCCCTGTGACCCTGTAGTTGGAACATAGCGGGTTGGAGAATGACTGACTGACTGACGGAATTATAACAAAAGAAACATTAAAAAGTGTTGTATGCTGCCTATTATACAGTAATACAAAGGCTTCATGCGTCCAATCTGAAATAAGAAGATTGAGAAAAGTGTGGAATAGTCTAGAAGGTCAAGCATCACATATGTTTAAATGCAAAGGTTAATAAATACAGTGTACTACTTTACATTATGACTGGAACAGGTTAGAATTTTACACCCATCATTTCTTCCTACTGAAGAAAACAACAATGAAAATATAAAAACAATGGAAATGATCTAAATTAAAATTGGTAGCTGTTTACCTATTCTTGTATTTGTAGATCCACAAAGATTTGGATTTAAGCTGAAAGGGTACCATATCAAAATTGGACGAATACCTTAATTATAAGACTACAATCAATACATCCATCCATCCATCCATTTTCCAACCCGCTGAATCCAAGCACAGGGTCACGGGGGTCTGCTGGAGCCAATCCCAGCCAACACAGGGCACAAGGCAGGGAACCAATCCTGGGTAGGGTGCCAACCCACCGCAGGACACACACAAACACACCCACACACCAAGCACACACTAGGGCCAATTGAGAATCACCAATCCACCTAACCTGCATGTCTTTGGACTGTGGGAGGAAACCGGAGCGCCCGGAGGAAACCCACGCAGACACGGGGAGAACATGCAAACTCCACGCAGGGAGGACCTGGGAAGCGAACCCAGGTCTCCTAACTGCGAGGCAGCAGCGCTACCACTGCGCCACCGTGCCGCCTACAATCAATACATTTAAATGCCAATTCACTTTGGAGTCTGCTTTGTCTATTACAGACTTATGAGGTTCTGAAGCCTTTTCCAGAAATGTGAGATTAAAAGCAAGGACCACCTTCTTTAGGACATACCACTCCATCAAAGACACATTACATTTTCCATCGGTTTTCTAAACCTGCTTGTTCAGTGCTGGGTCACAAAAGACTGGAGCCTACACTGTTGGGTTCAGATGCATGAGAGGAGCTCCCTCTGGTAGTTATGTCAGTTCATCATATTCAATCATCCAACTGCTTCATCTGCTTTAAGAACGAGGAAGCTGGAGCCTTAGTTTCACAGCACGGATACAAAGTAGGAAGCAGTTTTGAATGCTAGCGCTGTAGCTTTTAAACATGTATTACTAAATTGGCTTTGTATAAGTGAACTATACCAGTTAACCTAAATTTTCAAGATGTGGGAAGAAAACGGATGCAAATAAAAGGATAAGTTACAAAATCAACACAAACATGTGCTTGTGCTAAGATTCAAATCCAGTCTCCTGAGCTGATAAATCCCATATTACGTCCAATGTTTAATTTTTACCTATTTTTTCCATTACAGAGCAAAGGAATTCCAGAAGTAATCAAAGCTGTGTCAGATGCTAGATAGGAATCAACCAACAGACAACATAGCTGGTTTTCAGATACGTTTTGCACCTTTTCTGCACAGAGCTGCAGTGAGCCAAAACCTACCATAGCGAGCACACGACCAGAGCCTGCTGCTAAGTGCATCAGTCCTTAAAATGCCGTATCTCCTTCATTCAGATTAACATAAAATTTTCAAGAAACAACAAGGTTGATATATGAATATGTGAATATCTAGAGCCTTTTCTGTAAGTACAAAAGATAAGAAACACTGAAGTAGATACCAGTTCATAAGAGACCTTTTATATCCTCACAGTCATTTTCTGAATCAGCTTTTTCTAGTATAGGGTTGGGGAGAACCACTGCCTGTTCTGACAGCAGTTTGTGCAAGGCCACAGAACAGAACTTACATCAATCCATCCATCTCCATTATTTTATGAGGTTTCGGAAAGTCGTTTGGCTCATGTCACAGTCCATCAGAGACTCCTTAAATCAATGATTTTTTAGGCAAACAGGGGGCACTTGTTTGTGGACTGTGTTGTAAAAATGGCGCCATCCTTCGAATGTGATTTAAAACCAAGGTTCTGACTCTTGGTGGTCATAAAAGATTCCTGACCACCCTTTGTAAAGAGTATGGTGTATCCCGATGTCCAGGATAAATTGCCCACCATGGCTTAGTCACTCTGGCCCCCTAATTATCCCCGGTCTCTAATTGGCCGTCTCTCTCATCACTTTACCACCTAACAGCTCATGTGTGGTGAGCGCACTGGCACAAAAATGACTGCTGTTGTATCATCCAAGTGGATGCTATCAATTAATGGTGGTTGAAGTGGCTCCCCACACACTGATGTGCTCTGGGTAGTGAGAGAAGTGCTGAACAAATGCAAAGAATTATTATTATTAGAAGTATAGAGTCCTAGGGAACTGATCGGCCATCAATTCTTATGTTAACTTGGCTTTTTGCAGCTGACGTCTACCATCTAGCAATGACTGCAAGGCAAGAAACAACCCTGTAGGGGGACAAGCACGCTGTACGATAAACTCTCTCACACCAGGCCAGTTAACTGAACACTCATATCTTTAAATTGTGAGAAGAATTGCATGTAAATACAAAAAGAACAGGGGCCTACACAATAGATAGCCTTAAACTTTACAGAACAATTCTGATGGTCACAATGGTTGGAGAAGTTCACATCAAGGATGCAATCAGTAGAAAACAAGGAATGATTAGGAATATAATGTTACATATCTCACACAACTTATTATTAACAACAACTCTGCTGAACTGTTGTTTCAGCATTAAACTGATGTATCAAGAATAGATCACAAGATGATGCAGGGTGGTGTAATGAATTTGTTTTAGTCCTCTTTTCAATGACATCACTTAAAAGAATTTGATGATATACATACCAAAAAAATGACAAACATGTATAAAAGTATGCTTCAGGCACTTGAAAAAAAGTAGCAGGTATGAATTACTGTCAATGTAACCATGAGTAATATAAATTTATGGAAAGTCATAAACCTTCAGAGATGAGAATCGTATTGTTGGCTCTACAATCTGCCTGTTAAAGTTAGCCAAGTGCTTTGTTTCAACAGACCATAGTGATTTATCAGATGTTTTGATCCAAAGGTTGCCGAAACCTTTTTCTGGTGTTAACATCATCTTGTATAACATGCCCTCAGCTCACTCAAAAGTACTGCTTTATTAGAAAGTATTTTGCCGAGGGGCACATTACTCGATGTTTGTCCTTCTTTATTAAGGTCACTGATTCTTCCCCGAGAAGTAATTGAATTGATGAAAAGCTTTACGTTCCTGGACTGTAATCAGGATTCAGACATGTAAAGATATGAATGTTAACGGGCCATTCAACTGTGGCCAGCTCACCTCCCTTTTTATTTGTGCTGTCTATCCTCTTACTCTGTCATCCACAAAGAACAGTTGAGCTATCAAGTAAGAACAAATTTATTAGTTGTGTGTGCTTACATAAATGTCACCACCTGTAATCTGTCAAGTTATCATAAATTTGCACTGAATTAATGGAGTACTTGGTCAATACAATAGAGTTCTATGCATGACATCAGCTTACGAAAACAACTGGAGTAATCTGATGAATTAAACGGCTCAAGTTAGTTCATGAAATTAAAAGGATTCCACATGTTGAGTACCTACAAATACTCGTAAATATATATTTAAATAGCCAACATTTTTAATTTGAATTTTAATATTCTACAGGTGCTTTATACAAAACCTTCAAAAGAAATACTACCAGGATAAAAGCTGAATAAATAAAGCAAAGTATGAAATATAAATGGATTATGCTTGGAGTAAAACAAAACAAGAATGAGTTTATATGAAAGTTGCAAAATCCTGTGTTTTTTTTTTTTTACCTTAGAGTAAAACAATTTTGCTGCAGTCTGTCATCACGTCCCTGTCTATAAACACAGAAACATTTACCTTCTTTGTCATTATAATTCGAATCCATGCTGTAACACTCTTAAATTATTGCTCTTTCATCTACCCGGAGAGATGACAGTGTAGACGGTATGTTAAAAATGCTAAGCACATGACACCTTTTGTCCTGGGCTGGTGAGGTCATATAGTAATAAGACTAAAGGAAAGCATGAACAATTCATTTATGAGAGCTTGCTAAATAGGCTGGATTTAATCTTATTGTATGCCTCCAAAGAATACAATAGAATGACACACACAATATTGCATTACTTTTGTATTCTAACACAATATCTCATTCAAACAAATTCCTTTATTTTATGTTTTGCCTTTCTGCATTGACAATGCCAAAGTATCTTACAGCTATAAAACTATTACATAGCATACATTCTCAAACCTGCAACACTAATCAAAAGGGAAGAAAGCTTGGATATCCAAGGCAGGAACCGACCCTGGGTGAGACGTGTCTATCACAGAGCACATACAATGGCCCACTTACTTACACACACACACACCCACATATGTACATTGTGTACAAATATTCTTTAGTGATTGTAATGTACGTTCATATAGAGGTCAGTGGTAGGGCTGGGTGGATAAGTTAGTATTGTACCTTTGTACAATGTGTACCATCTTGGAGCCATAATACAGTCGCTTATGTTCTTTCACCTGATTGTAGAGCCACAAGTAGTTGAACACAATACCACCAGAATTAGGCACAAAGTATGAAATGACACTGAACAAGATGTCAGATAGCACACTCATTCCCAGTGCCATATTCATTAATTCCACTGAATTAACCTACTGTACCTTTCTCTTTCCTCCTTCACCTTAAATTTATGCACATTAGGTTGACTGGCAATACTAAACTGATCCAGAAGGTAAATGCAAGTGGGCAATTGTATGTGCTCTGTGATAGACACATGTCTCACCCAGGGTCGGTTCCTGCCTTCCAACTGATACTGTCACAAGAGTATAGCAACCTTTTGTTGGAATATGAAGGTCTGGTTACTGAATGGATGAATTAAAGAACGAATGAATAAATCTTCTCATAAAATCAGATGGGTGGTTCATCTGCCCCGCCACTAGGCCAGTAAGTTAAATGTTCAGCGTTGTATGCAATGGACTCTAGCTGCAGGCCTCCAGAGCTCCACTCCACTGAGGAGGTTGTCTCGTTATATTATACATCAGTTATAAATAGCGCCTGGCTACACTATGATTGAGATTAGGGTTGGGGGAGGAGTTATCTGACTCACGTCAAGTAAACCAGGTGACAAAAACCTGCAATCCAATTGACTCTTGAGTGGAGCCACAGAATCGTTGAGCTGCGGAGGCCTGTAGCTGGACTCATCTTGTTTTATGGCCTACTTTCCCAAAATGCTTTAAGAAGAAAATCACATTATTAATCCATCTACTCATTTTCTATATTTGATTTGTCTAACAGGGCGGCACAGTGGGTAGCGCTGCTGCCTCGCAGTTAGGAGACCCGGGTTCACTTCCTGGGTCCTCCCTGCGTGGAGTTTGCATGTTCTCCCCGTGTCTGCATGGGTTTCCTCTAGGTACTCCGGTTCTTAGGTGCACTGGCGATTCTAAATTGTCCCTAGTGTGTGTGTTTGTGAGCGCCCTGCCTGGGATTTGTTTCCTGCCTTGCGCCCTGTGTTGGCTGGGATTGGCTCCAGCAGACCCCCGTGACCCTGTAGTTAGGCTACCTGTAGCGGGTTGGATAATGGATGGATGGATTTGTCTAACATTTTTCATAACGGTCCATTAGAGTGCATGCTCATACACAATACACCCATCTTGTGAACCTAGGGCCAGAGCCTATCCAAACCACATACAGGTAGAAACCATCCCTGAATGGGTCACCAGTATGAGGTGTAGTGATAATCACATTTTTGCTATAGTCTTATCATTTTTTTCCCCCACAGTGTAGATTAATTTACAGTTGTTCAGACTATCACTTAAAAAGCTACACTGAATACCATTCCTCTAGTTTTAGACCTTCAAAAGACAGGAATCCATAGACTGCAGTGGTATGAACGATGTTCTGTATGTCCAAGGCCACATAGCTTTAAACATGCAATTATGTAATAAACAAGTGTGGCCTTAGAATAAAAGTAGCATATGACTACTTAATGCCATTTTTTTCGTCACTGAAATATTTTCAGAATGATATAAATTGTTCAGGCTCCCATTTAAGTTTTATAAGTTTTTATTTTAACATATAGTTCAGCATGTTGTTAAATTATCATATCTTGGCAATTCAACAAATCAATTGCTGTCATGCAAAATCTCAAAATGTTGCTGATGTATTTGAGACCTGCCTTAGTAAAGACACTTAGAGAGTATGACATGCTGCCTCTGCTACTTACCTTCCTACTCACTGATGGGTCCTATATATGGTAGTGGAGACCCAAATAAAATTATCTAGAAAATCTAATCACTGTATCTGTGCTTGATACAAAATAGCTATAGGTATAGCTGCAGTATATTTTAATTAATAAAAAAGTCTTAAACATAAATATAGTAATACCAAAATATTAAGTAATCTGGTGTCCTCAGTCATAAAAAGCAAGGTATAAAAAGGCTGACCCACATTCTGCAGATAACCGCAGAGATTCAGTCATTCACCTGTTTATCTTTTTGTCACTTCATTTCAGGCGGTGGCTGTACCCTCCAGCTGCATTGTTCACAATGTGAATGTGACTCCTGTGAAGAGTCAGGGCAGAGGACAACCCTGGTATGAACGGTGTCCAAAGCATTTCAAGGGGAATATGAAAAATGTACCCTTTGCTTTTTGTAGTGGCAATGCTTGTATGCTGAAGTCATGTGTCTGATTTTCAGTTTGGTTTACATCATATGTGAATCTCTTCTCTTCAGTACAAAGGGTATTTGTTTCACCTGTCATCAAAATGGGTTGTGAATATATAAAAGATGCAAAGAAAACTCAAATAGATTTGATGTTCCACCCTTTTAAATAAATGACTTAAAAACAGTAAATCATTTTAGAATTTACCTTGCTTACTGTCCTACTCTCTTTTATGCCATCCATCCACCCAATTTATTACTCACTTTTCCCAACACAAGGTAAGAAGCAGCAAAAAACTATCTTGGCAGCATGGTGCAGAAACCAACCTTGTACAGGGACCAGCTCATTAGTGTCATCTTACATCAACTATTTAATTTTTTTGACCTGCTTCTTCCAGAGCACCCCATCCATGACCGATTCCTGCCTTGCACTTGGTACAACTGGAATTAGGCTCAGCCCCTGCTTATATGAACTGGATTATGCAGGCTTGATAATGGATAGATGTTTTCTCTAGTACAGGTTCAGACAAAGCTGGAACTCATCCTCTCATTATTGAACAAAATGGAAGAGCCAACTCAAAAACTCGCACTTTCATATTCACAAATTGGTTCATTTTAGAGTTGCTAATTAACCTTGCTTCCACGTATTTGGGATACGTGAGGAAAACGTCACACAAAAATGAAGCTATGCCCGACTACATGTAAATGGTGACCGGGCTGGAACTAATTACAATGCAATTTGTTTTTCTATTAAGGCTTATGCATCTAACATCAGGCAGAAGGCAACTATATATAAAGAGTAATACCCATACCTGTTTGCCATGTTAAAGTTTTCCATAAACACGGAAGAGTATAGTAAAAAGCAAATGTTTAGTGTTTGTGAATGTACCATATTATTTGCTATTGCATGATGATCATCTGAAAATGGATGGATGGATGGAGAGAAGTGCTTGGTGTCTATTTGCTCTTAACACAAGAATGCATGCTCAGAGATTAAAAAAAGAAAAACTAAAGTGGTATCAAAGGACCACAATGGCACAAGTATTGTAAATTATAACATATTGGGGCCTTTCAAAAAGATGTGATAGATTTACAGCATTTTCTTCATTTCTCAGATATGTGAAGTATCTGCTTTGCAGATTGTTGAGAAGGTTTCTCAGAAGACAGATGGGAAGTCTGCATGCAACTATATAAAAGAAGAATTCCTGATTTATCAGAACAGTGCTGGGAAATATTTTTGACTTTAGCTAAAATATGACTCAATTTCTTGCTTTTTATTTTGTGTTCAGGCATATACGACTTTAACAGCATGATGAAGAAGCAGAATTACATTTTTTTTTACTTACCTAGGTCATTTTAAATATATAAATAAATGTTGTTGTTGTATCCTGTTTTCCCAGCAGAGTTTGGTGTTTTATGCCTCAATGCACCTCTTGTATTGTAGTGAAATGTCTACTGCATTAAGGGCAGCATGGTGGTAAGCGCTGCTGCCTCGCAGTAAGGAGACCTGGGTTTGCTTCCTGCATGGAGTTTGCATGTTCTCCCCTTGTCTGTGTGGGTTTCCTCCCACAGTCCAAAGACATGCGGGTTAGGTGTATTGGCGATTCTAAATTGTCCCTAGTGTGTGTATGTGTGTGCCTTGCGGTGGGCTGGTGCCCTGCCCGGGGTTTGTTTCCTGCCTTGCGCCCGGTGTTGGCTGGAATTGGCACCAGCAGACCCCCGTGACCCTGTAGTTAGAATATATCGGGTTGGATGGCGGATGGATTTTAAATACACAAATCTCTTTCAAAAATATGTACAATTTGAGATAAACAGTATTACACTTATGCTACATTCTTTGTACTTTACAGAATATAATTCCAGATGTAATCAACTACCACATTTAAGACAGCACTAAAGAACATTGATACCTACGTGACTAATATGTGCGAGTCCATCAAGGGTGTGCATCTGCATCACACAAACGCATATGGCAGACTGCTTCTTTCAGACTAACTACTCATCTTTCTAGCAGGGGTGGAACTCAAATCTTTACAGAAGGCCTTGTGAAGAGACAAGGCAACAAGTACTGCTCACTCAGTATATTGTGTTTTTAGAATGTTTCTTCTTATTAAATGTTAACTACAAACCCAAAAGTATTTCTTGACACAGTCGCATCAAGTACCTCTTTTTAAGGTTAGATCTGCTCTGGACCGGAGCACACGTAGGGAAGATGATACATTTGTTTTGTAGTTGTAAAAGCACTGTTGAACACCTTGTTAATGCACATGTTGGGAAGTTGCACTATTCTAACACTTGCAGCCATGGTCTGTTACTGTTAATAGACTAAGACTTTGTGACTGAAACGCTTCACTATAAAAATGAAGTTGACATTTTATTTCATATTCCTGACTTTCCACTTTGTCTGAATGCTAATAACCAAATTGTACAAAATGGGAAACTGTATTGTAACTATGTTTTCAGAAAGTACCCATTGAGGGGGTTAACTGTGAAAGGTGCTATATAAAGCATGTTTGTATGATCCCCACCACAGACTCAAGTTATTTCTCCTTCACTGTGATTACATCTTGACTGAAGAGGGGGCCTGAGTTGCCTATAAAAAGTTTGCATATTGTAATCTTTCTGGTCAGCCAATAAAAGGTGACATTTTGCTTAACTTCTTACTACCTCCTTCATCCAACCATTTTCTAACCCGCTGAATCCGAACACAGGGTCACGGGGATCTGCTGGAGCCAATCCCAGTCAACACAGGGCACAAGGCAGGAAATAATCCTGGGCAGGGTGCCAACCCACCGCAGGACACACACAAACACACCCACACACACACCAAGCACACACTAGGGCCAATTTTAGAATCGCCAATCCACCTAACCTGCATGTCTTTGGACTGTGGGAGGAAACCGGAGCCCCCAGAGGAAACCCACGCAGACACGGGGAGAACATGCAAACTCCACGCAGGGAGGACCCGGGAAGCGAACCCGGGTCTCCTAACTGCGAGGCAGCAGCGCTACCACTGCGCCACAGTGCCGCCCCTCCTTCATTGCACAAATATAAATACTAAACAGAAATTGATACAGAATACACATATATAAAAATATCAGAAATACAAAACACTAGTGGGGTAGTGGGCAGCATGGTGGTGCAGTGGGTAGTGCTGCTGCCTCGCAGTTAGGAGACCCGGGTTCGCTTCCCGGGTCCTCCCTGCGTGGAGTTTGCATGTTCTCCCCGTGTCTGCGTGGGTTTCCTCCCACAGTCCAAAGACATGCAGGTTAGGTAGATTGGCGATTCTAAATTGTCCCTAGTGTGTGCTTGCTGTGTATGTGTGTGTGCCCTGTGGTGGGCTGGCACCCTGCCCGGGGTTTGTTTCCTGCCTTGCGTCCTGTGTTGGCTGGGATTGGCTCCAGTAGACCCCTGTGACCCTGTAGTTAGGATATAGCGGGTTGGATAATGGATGGATGGATAGTAGGGGTAGTTGGCAGTGGAATGTAACAAAGTGCAGGTGCAGTTGCTAAGTAAATTCCCCAGGGAGAAAACTTCAGGTCCCAAACCAAAATTTCACTGACTACACCCAAAATTTAGAGTAACTTTGCATACCTGTGCCAAGTCCCAAAACTACCTCCTTGGGGCACCTCCCTAATAAAATGGCCAATGCTGCTCCCCGTACAAATAAGGAATCTGTGCAAAATGTGGTGTCGATACACAAACAAACACACATATAGCTTTATATATTAGATATTTATTGAACAGAAATACAAAAATTTATTATACTTTGCCTGTTCAGTGTCCCTTAGAATTGGGTTTAGTTT
This sequence comes from Erpetoichthys calabaricus, assembly GCF_900747795.2. Lineage (NCBI taxonomy): Eukaryota > Metazoa > Chordata > Cladistia > Polypteriformes > Polypteridae > Erpetoichthys > Erpetoichthys calabaricus. The sequence goes on along the minus strand of NC_041404.2, from coordinate 138,389,104 downwards.
AAAAAAGTAATGTCAAATGTTTTTTTTTTTTTTTAATCAGCCTCCACTCAATTTCTTGTGCAATCTTGCCATAGTCACTTCAATTCCCATAGCTCAGATTATAAAAATAATAAAAGTACACTAAAGGTTTTCTCAATTACTCCCCACCCTGAATTTCCTTTGATACCCTTGGCAAGTCATTTAATGTGCCCATGCTACACAGTCGTAGTGCATCTTGATCTTGTGAGTCACCTTTGAATAAAGACAGCTGCCAGTAACAGAATTCTAACAATACTACAGATCTGGACGTATTAAGTGCCTCGAGGTGGTGTTTGTCAGAGGCAGGTTTGTACTTGGTGAGGCCTAAGTGGTGGGATAGGAGGTATGTTGTGGTCCTCTTTGAAGCATTGAATGATATTGAAGATCGCATATGCTACCCTTAGAAGGATGGGTGTGATCTAATATGGGGGGTTATCCTCCTTATAGGGATAAAAATGACTGAAGTGCAGCAATGGGGGGACTGGGTATTGTTTCCCTTGCAATAATCAGCGTGATCGAAGACCAATGGGTAACCCCCTTTAGAAATCAGCATAATCAAAGAGCGGTTTGCGGATGGTTCTCCTTTGGAGTTTGGCACGTGATCGCAGAGTGGGTCTGAGTGCACACCATAAGGTGGTGACAGGCTGAGTCGTTGGGAGCCCCCTCATGGCCACAGGGCCTTATGCAGTCATTTAGATAGATAGATAGATAGATAGATAGATAGATACTTTTACATTGCTTAATCCTTGGGCCGACTCTGGTGTTTGTGATATAAAGTAAAGGCTATTTGTGTGAGTATCATATAATTTAATCAATAAATCTTAAATGAAGTTAAACTTTAAAAACATATTGTATTTTTTTTGTAGTGAGGTAATAGACTGGAAATACACTAACATAATGATGACATGCTGAATGTCAGTCAGACATAGCAGCACAAATTTCATTGTTCTCTGTACATTTAATAATAAACAAACTTGAAGGTTTGTTCTTCATTTACCTACACTTGTTTCTTTTTACATTTATTATTTACCTAAAAAATATAAAGCACTCCACCTTAGACAGCTGGCAGTTTTCAAATAATCTAATGATGACATACACCAGTAAGTAAAATGTGCCCTTTCATATTAATTCGTAAAATAATGCAGTCAAACAGTGCCCATGAAGTTGTTTAATTTCAGAGGTGGTCATTTGTTTTATTTAATCTCATCCTGGTCTGACACACACATAGCCAGACCTCTGATAAATGATTATTACACATTCCAGAGTGCCACCCTATTATGATGTCCTAAAGAAATAAAAGACGTAATAAAGCCAATAGACATAAGGATGAAATGAGTACAAAGGCACACAATAGCTTTTGCCAGCTTGTGTTGTGCTATAGAATAGTAAATACAGTACAAAGAGGGATGACCTACCGTATACAGAGCAGGCTTTAACAGAATACCATTGGATTAGCACTTTACACTCGATTATTAATTACATGTTCAACAAATGTCACATTTACAAACAAACAATCCAGCTCAGGCCAGAGCTTAACCTGGCAACTTTGAACACGAGGCAGGAACTAATCATCCATCTTATAAAACTCTAAAACAGCAGTTTACCCCAGAAGAAAATTATGTAATGCAGGGGCGGTCACTGGAAATAACACCATGAAGAGAAAAGACATTTGACAAATGACAGGAGACCATTCAGTCCTTTTGTTGCTTGTTTCTTCAGGTAATAGCTGTGCTATACCAACATCTCATCCAGATACTTTGAGGAAGACTTTGACAGTAACTCAAACTCACAGCAGATGTGGCAAGGCATCTGATTAATCACGGATTACAAAAAGAAAAATGACGTACAATCCACACTGGCCAATCACAATGCCAACCTAGCAGAGGAACTTAAGTTTTTTTGCACAGTTTGACAAGGACAATAACCAGCCTCCAGTCAGCTTCGAGCTGACCGGAGACTCACAGCCTTTGGTCGTACACATACATGATGTACGGCAGGCACTCGAAAACATCAATACAAGGAAGGCAGCAGGTCCTGATAATGTGCAAGGACGTGTGCTCCAGGCCTGTGCTGACCAATTAGCGGAGGTATTTACACAAATATTCAACCTCTCTCGCTCCTCAGGTGTAGTTTCCTTGTGCCTGAAATCCACAACCATTGTACTTGTTCCGAAAAAAAGAGAATAACCTGTCTTAATGACTATCGACCAGTCGCTCTCACCCCTGTCATCGCAAAGTGCTTTGAACGACTGGTAATCACCCACATCAAAGCCTCCATCCCAGCTGATCTAGACCAACACCAGTTTGCCTATCGGTCAAACAGATCAACTGAGGACCTAACCAGCTGATCAAAAAACTCTATGCACTTGGACTTACTCCGTCCATATGCAACTGGTTACTGGATTTTCACACCAATCGCTCCCAGTCTGTCAGGATGAGCAAACACACATCCTCCACCCTTACCCTGAGCACTGGTGTGCTACAAGGATGTGTACTAAGTCCCCTTCACTATGCACTCTTCACCCGTGACTGTCAACCCATCCGCCAATCAAACATTATTGTTAAATTTGCGGATGATACGACTGTCATTGGGCTTGTAACAGACAACAATGAAGCTGCATATAGGGAAAAGGTTCAGAATCTGACAGCATGGTGCAACACCAACAACCTGGTCTCAAATACCAAAAAGACCAAAGAAGTTATTCTGGACTTTAGGACCACTAAAAAGACCAATCACAGTCCGATAACAATCAATGCAGATGCTGTGGAGAGAGTTTCCAGCTTTAAGTTTCTAGGAGTCACCATCTCAGAGGACCTGTCCTGGGCTTTAATAGGCAAAGCACAACAACGCCTCTATTTTCTCAGGAAGCTAAGGAGAGCTGACCTCCCCCAGAAGCTGCTGGTTAATTTCTACAGATGCACTATAGAGAGCATCTTAACTAACTGCATGATGGCCTAGCACAACAGCTGCACCAAGGCTGCTCAAGAAGCCCTGCAGTGGGTCGTAAAAACAGCAGAGGCCATTACTGGGACTGAACTGCCATCACCTGAACTCTTGTATAAGACTCGTTGTGTGAGAAGGGCCAAAAACATTCTCAAGGACAAAACTCATCCTGGAAATTCTTTGAGCTCCTCCCGTCAGGCAGACACTTTAGGTCAATCCGCGTACGCACAAACAGACTAAAAAAGAGCTTTTTCCCATCTGCCGTAAACTTTCTGAACTCTGAATCTCCTCAGTCCGAGATCATTTTTAATTGAACATGTGCAACAAGCTATATTGGTAATGTGCAATATACTAAAGAATTATTATTATTATTATAATGTAATACAATATATAATATGTAATTTACTATTCATTAACAGGTGCAATAACAATTTATGCTGCTGTACTTTGAGCAATAATAATTTGCTCTGGTTACTTGATCACTTAACACTGTATATGACATATTTGGAATTATTTGACTTTTCTTTAAATGCACCTTGGGTCTGTCACAAAGTAATTTTGTTGTGTTACACAATGACAATAAAGTGCTTGAACTTCCTAAAGGGTGTCAAAGTTTCTGTTTCAATTACATGTCTCCTTGTTTTGTTCTAGATTCCCACAACACCTTGCGTAACTCTTTGCACACAATACTTAATAAATGGGCACATTCACACACAACCATATCCACTCATATCAGTCAAATAATTATAAAACAGACATTCTGGAATCCCTGGACAAAACTCACAAGAACATAACTAGAATATGCCAGGGGCTGATCCCAGGTTGATAGAGCTGACAGCCAGTGAGTTAATCACTAAGTCACCTTTAAGAATTTGCTAATTATTAAATACTTGTCCACTGACTTCTTTACTATCAGTAATAATACTTTGCTTTACTGTCAGAATAAAAACAATACTTTTATTTAAAAGCCCAGTAAACTTCCTTTTTTAATTGCAAAAAGTAAACTCTGTGGACTGAAGCAAATGTACTGTATATATCCTACAAACATTCAGAGTGCTGAGGCAGTACATGTGGAAAAGTGGTTAGGCAGGCTAGAAGGCATTAGGGGACGTTACTGTCACATGAAAAGCCAGGACCCCAAAGGATAGCACATGCCATTCTCGAAAACACTGCTGGCTTTGCTGATTGCAATCAATCAATCCAAGCTAATTAACACACTTGACGGACATGGATGGATGGTGTGCATTTCATTGATGAGAGCTTTAGAGTCCTGGCTTGTGATGCCCTACGTTGATCGATGCGTCACCATGTAGCTATCTCAAAAATATGCAAGACAGTTTCAAATAGCCTGCATTTGCACCCACCATGTTCATCTACAGGCCAGAAAAATCATTCCCTTCAGGCTCTCTGGGGAACTGAGCTTTCACCACCCGGGCTGAAGGTAAGTACTTAAGCAATTTACTTGGCATATATTTTATGGTGACACTTCAGTGTGTTATTACATAGTCAAATGCAATTTTATTCTGATAATGATTTTGGAAATTATATGCAAAACTGCATAGCCCATTTAAATGCTTTCACTTTAATTGAAAGTAAGGAAGAGTTTTGTACCTGTAGGGTTGTTGTGCATGCAGTGGACTTGGCTGGAAGCAACTTAGTCATAAGGCACTCTATGGGAAAACCGGAACAGGTATGGTTAGGAGTGTGTAGGTATCTGTATTTATAAATGAAAAGAAAACAGGTGACCGTTTCAATTTTGATTACAGATATCACTGATCTGAAGTGCCTTGAGAAGAGACAAACAACAGTGTTTCTACTATCAGATGAAAAGTTTAATAACTTTTAAGAATACTTTTTGATTTATGTTATGAATTTTCACAGAAACCCTTTCACTTAAAAAACAAAGTTATTACAGTTAATAACAATAAAAAAATAGTAAATCTTAATTTACTCATAATATATCTCTTTTTTAAAGATTGCCCAAGTCATTTCTATTTCTGTACTAAAGCACATTTTTCATAATGCTCTCTCCTATGCAATTTTTCCTGCAATTGTTTTCCTTCAATTTCTTGGGCTGTTTCTTTGGGCCTTTATGTATGTATGTATGTTGTTCAAGAATAAAAATGATTACAAAAAAAATTGAACACTGCCTTATATCTAAACTAAGGTGAAATTCAATAACATGTCTTTTTATTGACATACATGTTGGAAAACAAACTTTTTATTATTATGATTTATGATATGGAATATTTTTGCCCTCCACATCAATACCTTTAAATTCCAGTTTACATTTGTTTTTCACCATTTGCAGTATGCACACTGGAATTCTTTTCATGCTTCTCCTATTGGCATGTCTTGAACCAAACACTACAGCATACAGAGTATACAAAAGGGGCAGGACATTGGGCAATCCTGGTGTTAAAGGACAGCAGTCAGACAGCCAGGCTGGCACAGCTTTTCACAACATACACCACTTGGATGTACAAACTGTTTTTAAACACGAGGCTCTTTAACTAGTAAGCCTCATGTTTTAGACACTCAAGTCATGAACACACATTACTTTATTAGGTATCTGTAGGAGATACAAACTCCATACAATTCATTTTTTGCACAGGTGATCCTGGACACTTCAACAACCTAAGACTGACACAAATTCCTCAAACAAACAACAGTGAATGTCTTGTACCTGTGTCATTTTTTTTCTTTCAGTGAATGAATCATTGAAATCAAACACAGAATGGTGAGGTGTGAAATCACTTTAAGAGTAACATGTTATCTTTTCTTCTCACTACGATTCATTCTTTGGATGTGTCAACTTCCCAAGTCTGGCAAAAGCTCAAAGGAAAAGAAGGGAAATGGGATCCATATGGTGACAATATAAAGTCCACCCCAAATCTCAGATCCTACTTGAATCATCTCTGTTTTCCTCAAAACACACACAACTTTGCCCAGAGAAGAAGCAGTGGGTCACTGGCACAACAGACGTATTTTGATTACGACTTCTATAATTAAACAGGTAGGTTACTTTCAATATCCATTATTTTCTATACAACTAGTTTGGGAATTTCAGTTTTTCATTTTAAAAAATTTCACATGTAACTATCGGAAATACAATTGAAACCATTTGTAATATTCATACCTGATAAATGCTTCTATTTTTTGATTTTGTGTAAATGAGGTATTTATCAATACACTTTCAGAAGTGTTCAGATAAGAAATAACTTCCTAGAATAACATTTTTAAAAAATTCACTCATACTGTTGCTGGAGTTAATGAACACATAATACTTACTAATAAATGTAAATTAATTTGCAAAAACAAAATCCTTTCAACTTGTTAAAAGCAGAAGTAGTCTTGCATTTTCTTGTGATTTAATTAGGTACTCGCATTTTTTGCTCATTTTACATTTTCTTAAAATGCCATTTCCATTTTCTTTCACAATGTATACAGGTGTGTACTAAATAAATAATAATAAACACATCAAAATGCACCCTTTTGCCCATGAGACACACATTCATTTAAACAGTTTTGCTGACATGTTTATAATAATTTTCTTGCAGGTGTGGTACCTGCTAACATGAACTGCATAGGTCACCTAGTGATCCTGCTTCTTTTGGGTGAAGTGGCTTCTCAAAGCAAACGGACAAAGCCGGGCAGTAAAGTTCCGAGCCAAGGCCGGAAGACAATAAACCCTGGGACATCTGACGATGAGACCCTCGCACCTGACTCCATTTCAGGAGACGACAAAAAAGAACTTGTTGAGTCACAGGCTAAAGACCCCCAAAATGCTGCACATCAGATTCCAAAGTCAGGGGATGACATGAAACTCCATTTCTTGAAGAACACACAAGTTACATGCAATGATGGCACAGTTGCTGGGTAAGGATGCCTCTTCCACGATAAGACGACACCTTACTGACAGAGTCACAGGATTAGCTTTTGTCTTACATCTTAGATAAACTTTGTAAAGTACACTATTATTAGGGGAAACCTGGAAAATACTTCTGTAGCAAATAATCATCATGGTAGTATTACAGATTCTAAAGGGTAAGGAAGCAATTTTATTTTCATTAATATCTGTTTCTTATTTGAATATTGGCAGGTTTTACTACAGGGAGTACAAAGGGAGTAAACGGTGGCTCGTATTTTTAGAAGGTAGGTATCTACCTTCTGGTGAGTATTCAATTTATAGCTTCTTATACAAGTAATTATTGAAAATTTAATTCTAATTTCTGCTGTTGTTGGTGTTAACGCAGTAGACAGTCAGTCATTGTCCAACCTGCTATATCCTAACACAAGGTCACGGGGGTCTGCTGGAGCCAATCCCAGCCAACACAAGGCAGAAAACAAACCCTGGGCAGGGTGCACACACACGCACCCCCCAGGGATAATTTAGGATCGCCAATGCACCTAATCTGCATGTCTTTGGACTGTGGGAGGAAACCCACGCATACACGGGGAGAACATGCAGAACTCCACGCAGGGAGGACCTGGGAAGCGAATCACAGGTCTCCTTACTGCGAGGCAGCAGCACTACCACTGCACCACCCTTAGTGCTGTGGACATTTCACTACAAGAGGCGCATTGGGGCTAAAAACACCAAACTCTGCTGGGAAAACAGGACACAACAACATCATTTATTTATATATCACATTTTCATACAAAAAGACTAAAGATAAAAATAAAATTAGGGAACACTAATTAACATAGAATAAAAGTAAAGTCCGATGGCCAGGGAGGACAGAAAAGAAAAGAAAAAAAAAAAAAACTCCAGATGGCTAGAGAAAAAGAAAACAAAATCTGCAGGGGTTCCAGGAAACGAGACCGCCGAGCCCCCTCTAGGCATTCCACCTAACATAAATGACCTCAATCAGTCCTCATGGTTTTCAGGCTTCATGTACCAGCAATGAAGCTTAATTCTTGTGTATAAGTCAATGCATGTACTCGTTAAATGAATATGTACTGTTTAAGAATAAATGCCTATGTAATTTTAGTATGTATATACAGTATAAATATGTACATTGTTTGTTTGTATTATATGGGTATTTAAATATAGGGGTTTGCAATTATGTATGTAATGATGCAGGAAAACAATTTTTAATGCATATATGTGTGTGTGTGTAGAAGGACAGTCCTTGACTTGATGGCAAATTGTTCTAGCTCACTGGTATGTTAAAATCCACATTTTACACATACCTAAAATACCAGTATAAATACTTAAATATGTGTTCTTATTTAGTAACGTATTGCTAATATTAGAATCTGTTATTTTTAGGTGGCTGGTGCTGCTATAACAAAGAAACCTGTGATAGCAGATACAAAAATAGCCGTCGCCTCATGAGCTCAACAGAATGGCCAAGTAACAAAAAAGGTAAGAAATATAATTATCTAACCTATACATGAAAACAATATAAAAGACATCAATGGTAAAAGGTTCTATGATGTGTCGTGTTAAACAATACATTCTGTTTTTATTGGTGGGTGTTCCCCCACATCCTCAAAGATACGCCTGTCATATTAACCAACAACTACTAATTGTACCCTGTAGGTGTGAACTGGTATCTTGTCCAGGACCGATTCCTGCCTTGCACCCAGTGCTGCTAGGACAGGCACCAGCTCCCTGCAACTCAAATTAGTTCAAGCCTGTTTGAGATTTGTTTTTTTTTTTACATTTATGTTTCTTTCGCACTGTATAAATGACACAATTCAGTTCTGAATCCTTTTTTTTTTTACCATTTCTTTGGTGTTTTTAACATTATTTTCCATCAGTTTCATTGTCCTTTCTACATCCATACTCATGTATTCTGACAGCATTGTGATTCATTTTGCACTGTTAATTGATTTGTGCTGTGCAATGTTACGGATATTGCTGTTGCAAGCATTAAATAAAATAATGACTGATTCATACAAGCTAATGTATTGAAGGTATTCATGCAAATTATCTCAAATTTGTGGATGGTATTTAACCATTCTTCCATAAAAACATACTAAAATCACAGTACAACTTCAAAACCAGGTACCCAAAACGCTCCCAGCTGTACTTTTCACTAAATTTATTTCATCCCATAGGCAGTGGAATTCTTTCAAATCAACCTGAAGAAAATCCCCAGTGGTGGAATGCTAACATAGTGTAAGTGGATCTTGAAAGGTTACATTCTCTCTTACTTTTTATTTTATTTCACAAATTTTGTTTATCTTAATTTCCAAAGAGAATTTTACAAATGTCACGGTGGCGCAGTGGTTAGCATCACTGGCTCACAGTTTCAGATTCAAGGAGAATATCTTACTATTTACTGTGCGTATGGAATTTGCACATCTTCTCGATTAGTTCCCTGTGTGTTTTAACACACATCAGAAGGTAGGCAGGCCAGGTTAGTGGGTGTCTCTAAATAAGCAGAATGTGAGTGAGCGTTTGCGAGTGCAAGAGTGTATTTTGCAACAAATTAGTCGCCTATCTGTCCCACTGCAGTAGGCCACAACTTCACGTGACAAAGTAATGGAAAAGCAAGTTAATAAGACAGACTGACAACTATAGGTAATAATTATTATCACTAGTACCTACAAATCCTATGTAACATTTTTTCCAACAACCATTTATCCAATGTTTTAAAAATTAATGGGTTATAAAAGTAAGACTTTTTTACTAGTTTACCATGTTTTGCAACCTCAAGAACTAAAATATAAATTATGTATTATCCTGGCTTGGCTCCACTGTTCGACATAACATTCATAAAAATGTATCGCCCTTTTTTCCATGTTTGTCAAAGTAATGTTTTTAAGTTGTAGTGTTTGAGGATGAATTTATTTTTCAGATTTATTCCCTATTGCTCAAGTGATGTATGGAGTGGAACTAGCCCAAAGTCTCGCACAGGAAAGGAGACAGGTAAGTAGTGGACTCTCCAAATACGACTCATCTTGAAAATGAAAAAGAATTTTAACACAGCTTCCGACAGGGTAAGCCTCTCATACAAGGTGTACTTGGGCATTCAGCAGCATGTGCGATTATGTATTCTGCAGGGGACTACGCTTTCATGGGATCCCACATAATCAGAGAGGTTATTAAAGACCTCATTCCCAAAGGTATGAAGCAAGCCAAGGTCATCATGCTGGCTGGTACAAGGTAAGCTTCTCATGTACCTATAAATGATGTGATATTGCATAATGGCAGACTTCTAAAATTAACCGTTAATTGACAAAGTCTACCAACAACATGGTTAGAATGTTTTGCACTTGTCAACTGGAATGCCTCACAAATGAAAAGAGAGAAGTGGTATTCTTAGAACATTAGTCTGTCTGCTCTGTTTTACTTCTGGCTTTCAAGTAAAACTTTGGTAGCTAACATATCTTTGTGCTCAGAACAGCAGGGAAACCAGAAACAAGCAAAAGCTAACTACACCTGATAGCTGAAAATTGCAGTCACTAGAACACTGGCTTCAGTGGATAGATACAGGAGATAGATAGATACTTCAATTCAAATATATAACTTCACTGTAACACACTGCTTTCAAAGTAATAATAAATGAATTGTATCATTTTTCTCCCCCAGTGCTGGAGGAACCGGAGTTCTGTTAAACATTGAAAAAGTATCAAGTCTCCTAGAGCAACTAGGGGCAGAAGCCCAGGTCCGTGGTTTGGTGGATTCTGGGTGGTTTTTGGAGAGCAAGCAGCAACAAGCAAATGAATGCACTGATGCAACATCTTGCAGCCCAACTGATGCCATTAAAAAGGGACTCAGGTAAGAAATACGACTTTCTCTTTGTGTGAATTTCTGAAAAATTGCATTAATAGATGTATTCTTTAAAATAAATAGGACAAGAAACGTTCCGTTAAACCTTTGTAAATTTAAAATAGCACTATGCTAAACTATAAAAAAAAATCTCACCTTGGCTGTATTTAATAAAATCAGTATGGAATGGTCCATACAGTACTTTCATGTAAATTACACTTTAGTGATCCGTGCAGGAAATCATTCAACACAAGAGTTTACAATACAACTGACTGCACTGAACAATAATTTACAATCAAGCACATCTACTTTAATAAAAGGTCAAGTGCCTGTGAGTCAGTCTGTCTCCCTGTCCGGTGGTCTCTGTCATTCCAAAACATGGCGCATTTTTAGGAATGAAAAGCACTGCATTTGCCATTCCAACATACATTAAACATAAAAAAACCATTGACACGGCTTTAACGAACCCCATATCAAATGGCACATAACAGGGACATATGCATTGCATGGTGCACCGCAAGCTTTAACGTGGAGGTCTGTTGATTACTTAGATTTCAACCTGTCTTAGACCGGTAGCACTGTTAGTTAGCTTATATAATAATATTTGTATTATATGAGTTACAAATAAATGGAGAGTAAAATGAACAGGAAATCAAATCAAGGGGATCACTTAATTAATATTTAGTTTGAAATTAAGCATGTTGGGTAAAATGAAGTAAACAAGCTGCAAAGATAGACAGAATGGTACGGAGGTGGCTTTATGCCAATGCCCACATCGACCTTTACATATCTAGGTGTGTGTGTGTGTTTATTTGCGTTCATTTCATTCTCTTTATCATCAGTCAGATGCTCTGGCAGGTCTAATAAGCGGTTAGCAATTTTCGCTTATAAATGTTTGCACATGCACATAATACGGGGTGGTCCAGATCTAATTATGCAATATTCATTACGCTATAACTTAAGTTTATTACATACAGAATTCACAAAAAAATTCTTTTTTGTTGCCGATAGATGGCAGCACCTGCCCTGCATTCGTTTATTACAAGATATTTCGAACAATTCTTTTGTCTTGCATTGTTTTCCTGGATTGCATTAAAAGTTGCTTAATTAGATCTGGACCACCCTATACTGTATATATTTACAATAAATAAGTTATGCATGTTATTCCATGACTAAACAGAGCAGACAGTAAATATCTTGGTTAATCAATTTTTGTGGAAGTTGTCATGGGGCAAGTCAAACATTTTTTGAAACATATGGGGATAAAAAGCAATAGGCCAAGACATTATACAACTTGTTTGAAGAAGAAGTTATCAGAATCAGAATCTGGACTTCACTCAAATTTTTGACCCCATCACCAAACTTCCATTTACACAGAAGTAAAAACATGGTGGTACAGTGAATAAGGTGGCTGCCTTACCATTCTGTGCGGTTTTTGTTTGTTCTTTCCATGTCAGACTGAGTTTCCTCCATTTGCTCCAATTTCTCCCACATTCTAAAGAAGTGTTTTGTTAAGTTAACTGACTTGTCCCATAACGTACACATTTCCAATGATGGACTGTCCTTCCCTTAGAAATGTGTTCCTTTCTTTCACCCATACAGGGTTTGATTTCTGCCTCACCTCCAACTTCCCATGTCCCCATAACACAAGAGATGGTCCAGAAAAGGGTTGTATGCAGTGTATGTCTTATCTGCTGCTTCCCGTATACAGTAGATTGATTTCTGCATGGTATCCATGCTTCTGTGATTGACTAACTTTTTGCTCATGCAGATAATGGTTAGAAATGACTCCTCCTGTTGAAAAAAAGCAGTACAGCAATAAAATATTCCTAGCTAAACTTGAAGAAAATTAAAGCACACCCAAGGGCAGATCGCAGATGGTAAAGTGTAAGAATGAAACTCAGCGTCTAATGTAATGAGCAGCTGAAGTGAAGACAAAAATTGGCCAGAACTCAGTTTGACAATGACTGCCTTACAATTTTATCTCTGCAGATTATGGAATGGAATTGTCCCAGAAAAGTGTCGGCAACAGTTCAAAAAAGGAGAAGAATGGCAGTGTTTCCTAGGGCACAAGCTGTACTCGTCTATAAAATGTAAGATATCAATAAAGCATATATATGAAGTGCATAAGATGTTATTGCTCCCAAACATGTGTTAAAAAAATAAGTGCAAAGTGATCCACAATTATAATTGTAATTTACCACAATTGTAAAGATGTAATGCTACACTGTTGTCACTTTACTGTAAATATACATTACAGCTCCAGTTTTTGTTGTTCAATGGCTTTTTGATGAAGAACAGCTAAGAGTTGAAAACATAAACTTTGGAAGTCAGTCCTTGACAGAGCATCAGTGGACATCTATCCAGAATTTAGGCAGAGAACTAAAGAATTCATTACGAGACGTGCAGTGAGTATTATTAGGTCTTATGCTCCCTTTCAATTTTATTGATGCAACTGTTGTGGGGAAACCTTGGCAAACACCATCTACTGTCTGAAGGTCTTTGCTGTGGATAATGTGTGCTTCTTGTTTTACAGGGCAGCCTTTGCTCCTTCGTGCCTGTCTCACACATTGATTACTAAAAGGTAACATACCCAGAATGTCTTCCTTACTGCCGTAAAAGATATATGCCTCTTCATCCTTTCAATATGAGCTCATCTCACTGTTTTTTGTCTGGCCATTTATCTCAGAACCTACTATCTGTCAAAACATGGCTATAATTTGCACTTACCAGTTTGCCATTCTTCTCAGTTAGAACTTTATACTAGAATTTTCTAGTTCTGTAATGTCTTCCAGATGATGAAGCTTGTACTTTTGTTGACATTTGGAATAACAGAAATGGTTGCTTAAAACCTTGCACACACAGCATGCTCAAGTGTTTTTATACAGAACACAAATTTAACAAACATATCCTTTTTCACACGTTAATACAGATGCCTTGCACATTTATTCAGATTTGTATTACAAAGGTCTGAAACTCATTTTTTAATGTGACATTCTTTTATGGTACAAAGAAATTTTAGAAACAAAAAGGGAATATACTTTATTTAGTCCCCACATTTTAACAATTTGTAGAGTTTCTTACTTACAGTATGTACCAGTTATTTTAAATGTTCTCTGTTTAATGCGGCCTCATAAGGCAATTGTTCTTACCTGTGAAAACTTTGAACTTCTAAAACAAAAGGGATTGAATGTTTATGCAAACAGCACAGTTCCCTATTACCTTCTTTAGATTTATTTTACAAAAACTAGGGAACTCTGCCCCCTGCTCGCTTCTCTCGCCAACCGCCGGGTTTGGTTAACCGGATATACAATTTAAAGAGATTGTTATTTTCATGGGAATTGCTACATATGCATTATTTTCACGTTTACTTTAAAACTTCAGTTAACACAATATTTGGAATTACCTTTCCTTCAAGATTGCATTGAATTTTGTTTCTGTATTTGGAATTACATCGTGACAACAAAACGTATAACTGCCTGTGAGTGAATTTCGTTTCTTTCTCTCTAATAAATAAACCAACTTTTTTGAATGTTTTGTTCCTGTGATTTGTTAATTGGGGCGGCACGGTGGCGCAGTGGGTAGCGCTGCTGCCTCACAGGTGGGAGACCTGGGGACCTGGGTTCACTTCCCGGGTCCTCCCTGTGTGGAGTTTGCATGTTCTCCCCATGTCTGCGTGGGTTTCCTCCGGGAGCTCCGGTTTCCTCCCACAGTCCAAAGACATGCAGGTTAGGTGGATTGGTGATTCTAAATTGGCCCTAGTGTGTGCTTGGTGTGTGGGTGTGTTTGTGTGTGTCCTGCGGTGGGTTGGCACCCTGCCCGGGATTGGTTACTGCCTTGTGCCCCGTGTTGGCTGGGATTGGCTCCAGCAGACCCCCGTGACCCTGTGTTCGGATTTAGCGGGTTGGAAAAATGGATGGATGGATGGATTTGTTAATTGTCTTAGCAAAAGCTATTCTCAAGGGAAACTGTAAACGTTTTAATTCGAATGGCATATCAAGATCTCCTTTGGTGTCTAATGTTATCCCCTGAAGATGGACTATATGACCTTTCTTGTTGCCTGTTAAAATTTTACATGTTAGAAATTTTTAATACAACTAATCTTGTCCTATTGCACAGCCCATCACTCAGACATAAATTACACACTAACATTACGATACATCCTTCTTTACACAGTAATTCGGCTTGTGGTAGACCAGACAGTGTTAATGGTTGTAGATATCCTATGGGATATTGTAAGTTGATGTTTTCATCTTCTGCACAATCACCACCAACTGCTTCAGCAGAGTCTATTGATATACATTTAATCAATTTGCCGTGTAACTGATTGACAGTTTTCATGTTAATTTGTTTGACTTCCTCGTTTCTCGGTGCTAGGATTACCCGTGTACTCATTTCTTCTGCCGATAACCCTTTGGGATGAAATTATGAGATTAATAAGATTTGGACATAATACGTCTTCTTTAATTGGAAACTTAAAGTGAGGAAAATGTAAAAATTCATAAGAGCTGAGAGCGCAGGAAGTGTGTCTGACAAAATGAATGAGAGGTGAGAGGACTGCAGGCATGGACCATTAATTAGAAATGGTTTAGAGGAGGGTGGGACTTGAAAAAAATCTCTTGGCAATAGTCTCGTCTCAAGATTTTCTTTTATAATAGAGAGATATGGCAGAAAATACATTATGGTTCCAAAGTAAAATTAACAATTTTTTTTTTGTGTTTAGCAACTGGATGGATTTTCAAGTTAAGGGCACATCTCTCAACAGAGCACTGCAGTGTTGGGATAAAAGCCTTCAAGAAGCCTCCAAGAACAACAAGGCTCCCATCAGAGGATGCCCCTTCCACCTCATTGATAACTGCCAGTGGCCTCAATGCAATCCAACCTGCCCTCCCCTGGTTGACCAAAGATCAGGACAAGAAATGAGCTTGTCACAGATTTTAATAGGAATGGGGCTTGATGTGCACAAGCTGGCACAAGAGCTAAAGGTTGAGGTGAGCCATCTGTTAGGGATGATCAGTAACGGTGGCTAACAAGTAGACTAGGCAAACACCATCAAACAATGCCATGTTATGCGATTGCTGTACTTCTCGATACACACTTTAGGCTAGCTAACTTCCTTTCAAGGAACACATGACGACCGAAAAGATATATTTATATTACTGACTCACGAAGCTTCCAATTTCACAATATTTAGTAGTTATAGCATAGCCCTACAAGGAAAGCCTATTGATTTTTTATTTTAAATGAAGTGCATATATGAAGAAAGTTTATATGTCATATTTTTACGATTACCCTCATGTGACAAAAGACAAAATCGTCAATAAACAAAATGCCCAGGGCTTCTGCTGTACCTGTGCTAGCTCCATTTCAAATAAGTAGGTCGTTGACACCACTTAAGGTAAAAATAACCTGACGTTATCAACTTACCCCTTCAACAAAAAGCGAACTGAAACAAAGGTCTCTTTTTATAGCTGTCGAGATGAGAGAAAGATACATGCTCTGGTTGAGTATATGAGAAGCAGCCTGATGTTTCTAAGATATTCATAAATGTTAAACTGGCAAAATTGGAACAGCAACCCAGTAATTTTTAAAGTAAGGCACCGGAGTGGTAGTCTGCCTCCTCAGTAAAGAAATGTTTTACAAGAACTGCAGTGTGAACTTCTGTTAGCCAATGCCAGACTTGTGTACACCATGATAAGAGTATACGTGCTGCTATATGCTGGTAACATTACATTCAGGCATAGAAAACTAAACATTTATATTTCTTTAAATATTATATTTGTGGGCAGTCTATACACATTTCAATTCACTCTTAGTCTCTTTGATTTTACAATTACATATATACTGTTATTGAGACAAAATAAACTTTTAAGAGCTCATTACAAATATTCCAATCAAGAATTCAGTGCCTGCTCTTAAACATGTTATGGTATTTATTTTATATCAGTTTCTATTTGTTTTAGTCATATGCTGCCATAATAATAATAATAGTGTGGCCTCCTTTGCCCATGCTGCTCTAATTTAGTCCTTCTCTCAGGATCACTCCTGCAGTAAAAATATTTATTTTTGAAATACTCTTTCCCATATTTATCATGTTATTTCCAATAAATAAGTTTTAAAAATGTGTTTATGTTGTAAATGAAAAACACTTTCCCAAAATGTATAAAGATATGAGAGCACCTTACCTGCCAGTCACTATGCTTCAGTAAAATAAGGCTGCCTGCCATTTAGGATTTGTTTTCATTTTTTGCAAATGACAAATATTAATCTAATCTTTTTATACAAACTATTTTAAATGATTCAGTGTGGGTGTCATTAAAATTATTTATGATTTCAGACTACTAACATTTTCCTGCAAGACACTGTTTGAGATTATTTTGAAAACAACATTTTATAATCATTAACTTTGTTCATTAACACATATGTAATTTATCCATCTTAGTTATTTTTTAACAGTCTATTCTAATACTTCTTGTAATTACTTTTAGAATATGTTAGAGTTAAAACATAATTAAAGTTATATGAGAAGATAGTCAAATTATTAAAAATATACATACAAACAAATTTTAAATCTACATTTTTTTTGAAGTTGTCATTTTCTATCCAAATGTCCATGAAAATCACAAATTCATTAACAAATGAAGTTTCTCAATCTACAATGTGGACGGTACCTGGATTTATCTTGGTGTTTTAAACTGTATGTTAAGGTGATGCCACTTGTCTTTTTAAATCAAATAAAAATGGCTACTAAATTCAATTGTCTTATTACATTTAATTATACGTCAAATCCCACACCGATCAGTATCTGTATCAGAATTTGCTTGTCCTCCGTGTGTTTGTGTATGTATGGTGTAGGCAATCATTTTTTTCACTTAAATATTCCAAACAGGTCAGGTTGACATCAGAAGCAAGTATAAGAGTGTTAACAAATCTGTCAAAACAACACCCATCATGGCCTCATCCATTCAGGCCTTCTTATCATCTCTAGTCTCTAACTGGCCATCTCCATCACCCCTTCACCCCCTCATAGCTAATGTGTGGTGAGCATATTTGCACAAAAGGTGCATGCTGCACACAAACGGAGGCTGAGTAGTTCCTCTCTGTCTATGTAAATTTTAAGTAGTTACAAAAGCACTATATAAATATAATCATCACTATTATTAAAATCTTGTGTTAATGGTCACCCCATCTTGGATTGGTTCAGACCTTGAGCTCCCTACAGCTGATAAAGGTTTCCTTTGTCCACAACTGAGCATTACTACAATTAGGTTTGAAAAGAAATCAATTAATTAAAGAAAAAATAAATGACATGGACTAAAGTGGGGGTATCGGTACTTTTGCTTCACAGTTTCAAGGAGCTGGTATCAGTCTCCAGCCTGGTCATGATTTGTAGAACATTTGTCTTGCAGAACAGACAGCAGCAGTCTGATTCTAAAGTACATTTTTAACCACCCAAGTATGCAATGAAATAATCATTCTGGATTCTGTCATGAAAAAGTTGAGGTTCCTTACACAAATCTACATCACCAAATGTTCAGTAATTATTATTAAAACGGTGATAAATCATGTCAGTTGTTTCATAAAAATATCATAGCATGCTCCGTTTATCTACTTATAGCTTACAATGATTAAGAACTGTGTGCTATAAGCATATGTGGTTGAAACAAACAAACTGCCTCAATGCGTGTTTTTCTGTAAAATCTGTTTAATGACTGTGGTCTCCTAATGCCTGAGCTGTTGGACTGCAACTACACAGTCACAGATTCAGTCATCCTGTGTGATCCTAAGAGAGCAACTTCACCTGTCAGAGGTCACATTATAGAACTAAAGACACAATTGTATTTTACCTATGAAATGCTTTAGAGCTCTGGTCCTGGGAGCCTCCTGTGGGTACAGGTTTTTGGTCCAAACAGTTTCATAATCAGTAGATCATCATTTCCCTTGAATTGATCTCTTGTTTAATCAGCTGCCCTTTTTTATTTCTTCTCTTATTCTGCATTCAGAAAAGTGCATTAGTGTTAGATTTACATTTATAAGAAACATATTTCTGAAATATTTCTAGATTCTTAACTTTTGTTTTAATTCGTTTTTTCAGTGGAGTTGACTGTATCCAAGTGATGATAAATGACAAGTATAGCGGACATCAGTGTAAACAACACGGAATGCTAAAGAGCGTCTATTCTAGTATTATCCACTTGTATGCTTATTAGTAAATAATGGAATAACCAGAAAACAATAAAAAAACACTTAAATATAAAAATAAATTCTTATGTATTTCACACACAAATTCCTGCTTCATTCCTTAAACTTTGCAAAAGTCTGGACTGATGCAAACAAAAAACTTCAGAATTAATAGCTTACTTGTTTAATATAGGAGAGTCCAAGTAAAAGAAGAAATTGGTGGGATGAGAAGCTGCAGTCACGGGGGGCCTTCAGGATTGAACAGGAAAACCATTGTTTTAGTGTAGAGTTCACTATAGACCTCTCTATAAAATATAAACAGACAACAGAAAGAACAGACCTTACCAAAAGCTAAGGTGTAGGGGTGACATTTCATTTTTATGTAACAATGAGTATACCACTTCATCTGCAAGAGCTCAAATTATAGAAATAATTAATGATATTCTTATTGTACTTATGGGTGATTTTAATATTCACCCTGATATGAAAAAGGAAACCTTCACCAAATGTGCAACAAACCACGTAATCTAGGTGTAGCACTTTGTGCAGGCCACTGCTTTGTCTGTTACACTACAGACCCCCTGAGAGGTCTATTTTTTTACAGGTATGCTGATGAGCAGAATTTGTGTTTTCTTCTCCTCCGAAAGCAGGCTCAGAAAGTGGATGGATGTTTTTCTGTTTGCCTAATTTTATGCAGGCCTTTAATCCATTTTATTCATTTCAAAGTGTTGGAGAAAAAAAGCTAATCAAGCACAAAGACTGATAAACTCACACACCATTTTCAGTATTACATGTGCTTTTTAGTTCTGTAATGAAAAGAAATGAAAAATAAAAAGTTGTTGCTTAATGCTTTCAATACGTTAAGGTGAAGCCTGGGCCACAAAAGGGCAGCATGAAGCTGATAGGAGTTACAGAAGCTGAAGATAAAAGATTTTCATTTACTCCAGGGGGTCAGATGAAATAAACCAAGTATAAAGCTTACTCAAATGCCTTACTTAGTCAAAGGGACATAGGAACGGACTGTGACTGGAGGATGAGAGAAAGAACAGCAAGTTAATTAGAACATTGGCCTCTTTAGGTTGACATTTGCCCTGAGAAGTACATGTGCAGTCCATATGATAAATACATATTGTGCACTAAACACATTAAACATAATGTTTAACAAAAGGCCATCGGAAGCTTTATTCTCTTGTTTTATATTGTATCAACTTACCTTTCATGTAATGAACAAAATTAAACCAGACGTGCTGCCTAGGAATCTCTATTCACCAGTCAGCTCCTAATACAGAATTGCTTTTCCATGCCTTCATTACTGCAAGTAGCTCTTCAATTAATCAATAATCATGTAAAAATACTACATTTGACAGCAAGGTCTACCACAATACATTTTCTTAAGCAATTAATAATACAAATACATGCTGTTAGGCACAAGACAAAGACTGCAGAAAGCAGCTTCTACACTAGTGACATCATGATGCATAAAAACAAACTGTAAAAAAAAAATCCCTGGCTAATTTAAAATATAATTGTTGTCCCTCTACAGATGGGACAATTACAGGTGAGGTGAGTTGCTCAGGGTAACAGTCAGTCACTACTAGAAACTGATTAGGGAACTTTTGCTTTTATATAGTGGTTACCCTTGTCAGCGCTGTCTTACGGAGCTTCATAGGAACAGCACAATTGCTCATAGATTTCTGTAAGCACCACACCTCAAATCAACTCCAGGCCTTTTATCTGCTTAATTGATAAGGACATAACGACAGACTTGCCCACACCTGCCCATGAAATAGCCTTTGCGTCAATTGTCCAATTACTTTTGAGCCCCTGAAATGAAGGGATTGTGTTCAAAAAATGCTTTAGTTGCCTCACATTTTTATGCAATCGTTTTGTTCACCCCACTGAATTAAAGCTGAAAGTCTGCACTTCAACTGCATCCGAGTTGTTTCATTTAAAATTCATTGTGGTAATGTACAGAACCAAAATTAGAAAAAAGGTGTCTGTGTCCAAATATTTATGGACCTAACTGTATCTCCAGTCCTCCCAAACAAAATTTCCCCGTTTTGTATATTGATCCTTCCACAGGAGCCTTTTTTCCTAATTCCCCCTACACAAACTTCACGTCCACAGCTCATTTCACAGAAGAGAGCTGTAGCAAGAGCTACTGTGTCACTTGCAAATATGTCACCCAGAATTCCCTTATATCTGGTGCCACAAGTAAATTCGATATTAAACAACGGGCTTTTTGCTAATCTAAAAAACGTATTTACTGCAGTGTCTTGCTATTTACATAGGTGAAACAGGGAGGCAGCTAGCAGTCGTTAAAATCAGAGACCTTACGAAGGCTATTGTTAGAACATTTCACATCCCTTGATCACAGCGGTACTGATCTCTCTGTGTTCTTTCACAGTGTTTCAAAGAAACTTAAAGAAAAAAAGAGGTAGCTACACTCATTTTGAACCTGGGATCACACACTTCTCTAAGTCTTGATGACTGACTGTCATCTTCATCTTTCTCTTCATCTTGTCTAATGGAAGCGTTTTCACACCTATTCTCCTTTCATCTGCCCTGGCATTGTCCCTCCTTCCCCCTATATTTGTTATCCGCTTTTTTCTTTTCATTTGTATACCTGATGAAGGCTGTACAATCAAAACGTTAGGTCTTTAACAGTCTTTCCTTTTCAGGATGGAAAAACCTTAAACCTTTTTTTCCCCTATGTGGATTACAGTCGTGGCCAAAAATTTTGAGAATTACACAAATATTCATTTTCACAAAGTTTGCTGCCTCAGTTTTTATGATGGTAATTTGCATCTACTCCAGAATGTTATGAAGAGTGATCAGATGAATTGCAATTAATTGTAAAGTCTTTCTTTGCCATTAAAAAGAACTTAATCTTTCCAAAAAAACATTTCCACTGCATTTCCACTATGCCACAAAAGGACCACCATTGCTTTACAAAAAAAAAGGGGATCACAGGCAAGGATAGTAAGATTGCACCTAAATCAATCATTTATCGGATCATCAAGAACTTCAAGGAGAGAGGCTCAATTGTTGTGAAGAAGGCTTCAGGGCCCCCACAAAAGTCCAGCAAGTGCCAGGAGCGCCTCCTAAAGTGGATTCAGCTGCAGGTACCAGCAGTGCAAAGCTGGCTCAAGAATGGAAGCAAGCAGGTGAGAGTGAGACAAAGACGTTTGGAGGATGTCCTGGTGGGTGTCAAGAAGGGCAGCAAAGAAGCCAAAAAATATCAGGGACAGACTGATATTCTGGGATTGGACTGCAGAGGAAAAGTCATTTTTTTCTGATGAATCCCCTTTCCGATTGTTTGGGACATCCAGAAAAAAGAAAAGCTGAGTGCTACCATCAGTCCTGTGTCATGCCAACAATAAAGCATCCTGAGACCATTCATGTCACGTGGAGATGCTTCTCAGCCAGGGCAGTGGGCTCACTCACAATTTGGCCTAAGAACACAGCCATAAATAAAGAATGGGACCAAAACATCCTCCGAGAGCAACTGCTACCAACCATCCAATAACAGTTTGGTGACCAACAATGCTTTTTCAAGCATGATGGAGCTCCGGCCATTAGGCAAAAGTGACAATTAAGTGGCTCAGGGAACAAAACATTGACATTTGGGGTCCATGGGCAGGAAACTCCCCAGACCTTAATTCTCAAGAGGTGGGTGGACAAACAAAAACCCACCAATTCTGACAAACTCCAAGCATTGACTGTGCAAGAATGGGCTGCCATCAGTCAGGATTTGGCCCCAGAAGTTGATTGACAGACAGCCTGCCAGGGTGAATTGCAGAGGTCTTGAAAAAGAATGAAGAGCCAACACTGCAAACATTGACTCTTTGCATAACCTTCATGTAATTTGAAACTTCTGAACGGCTTGTCATTCTACTTCAGTATCCCATAGAAACATCTGACAGAAAGATCTGAAAACACCGAAGCAGCAAACTCTGTGAAAACCAACACTTGGGTCATTCGACTGTATACACTACATATAGGTTGTGGCGAGCGCCCTCTTCTACGCAGTGGTGTGCTGGGGAGGCAGCATTAAGAAGAAGGACGCCTCACGCCTGGACAAACTGGTGAGGAAAGCAGGCTCTATTGCAGGCATGGAGCTGGACAATTTGACATCTGTGGTGGAGTGATGGGTGCTGAGCAGACTCCTGTCAATCATGGAGAATCCACCGCATCCACTGAAGAGTGTCATCTCCAGACAGAGGAGCAGCTTCAGCGACAGACTGATGTCACTGTCCTGCTCCACTGACAGACTGAGGAGATCGTTCCTCCCCCACACTATGCGACTCTTCAATTCCACCCAGAGGGGTAAATGTTAACATTATTCAAAGTTAATGTCTGTTTTTACCTGCATTTTTATTACTCTTTAATTTAATATTGTTTTTGTATCAGTATGCTGCTGCTGGAGTATGTGAATTTCCCCTTGGGATTAATAAAGTATCTATCTATCTATGTGAATAAGAACCTAATAAAAATTATTCTATGCATACTATATGGATGCAAGTATGTGGACACCCCTCCAAATGATTTAGTTTGGGTCTCTCATTGTTAACAGGTGCATCAAATCAGGAATCAAGTAGAGAGCCGTGCCATCTCCATTGACAAACACTGGCTGGCCGTACTCGAGACCTCAGTGACGTCAAACGGTCAAACGTGGCACTGTCACAGGATGCCACCTCTGCCACAAGTCTTAAAGAGTACCAGTGAGGTGTAACTGCTGTTACTGTGAAGTGAAAGCGTTGAGGTTCATGAGCAGCTCCATATTAGTCACTGCAAATATTGAATGTGCACATAAACTTCATGTCATTGTCAATAAAAAGCCTTTGAAACTTTTGAACTGCTTGTAATTCCACTTCAGTATCTCATAGAAACATCGGACACATAGATCTAAAAACACTGAAGCAGCACACTTTGTGAAAACCAAACTTGGGTCATTCTCAAAACTTTGGGCCATGGCAGTATATGACGAGAGGAACGTGAGATTGTTTTTTCTTTTTACTATGGACATTTTTCAATTTCCATCTTTTTTTGCCATTATATAGTAGTAGTCACTGTTGGCTTTTATCATATTTTTATGCAGAATGGAGAGAAAAAGTTGTATATCATATTAAATGTTTCTCTCAGCCATCACTACGAACTACAGAACATGGGGTAAGTAAAACACAACAATCAAATCATTTTTTAAGTGGGAGTATTACCTTAGTCTACAGCAGGCGTGTCGAACTCCGGGCCTGGAGGGCCACAGTAGCTGCAGCTTTTCTTTCTAACTGTTTTCCTAATCAGTGATCACTGCTAATGAACTCCTTTTCCCTTCATTTTAATAGTCTTGTTTTCAAGGATTCAGACCTCTGAATTGATTCCTTTCTTCGTTAAATGACAGCCAAACAGAAATGAGATGTGAAACGAGCTAACAGATGACCAGCTAAACTGGGATTTCAAATTCCAACCAATTTCACTCCAACCAGTCTCTTAATGAGAAGCCGATTCTTGTTGTTAATTAAACTCGTTATTTAATTCTATGGCTTGTTGCTGCTCTCCTTGTGCAATAGCAGACATTTCCAAAACTGTTGATTTTTCTAAGAACACCGTCAAAATGTTTTCATGACCTGAGAGATCAACCTTACTGAGACCTTTCTTTATTTTCAGACTAGACAAAGAGCCTGTTTCGACTAAGTAAGATGAAACGGGCACGAGTGCAATAGTAGTAAGTATAAGCACCACAAACCTGATATAGGTGTATTGAATGAATGCGTAATTAGGCCTGAAGCTGTAGTCGAAATCGCCTTTCAGGCCTCTAGAGCTTTAATCGAAGTTGCCTTTCTCTTTGAATTTTTGCGGCCATAAATCCGCCGCCTGCCGTGATGTCGGTCTCGTAAGGTTTTTCGGGCAGCTGCGCAGAAGGCGACTGCGCATTCGGCTTCGGACAGACGTGAGTGAGTGAGTAGACTTGGTGAATTATATATAAGATATTGTGTGATGGACACAGGTGAGCTGGTCGTGTGGCGGCTTGTTTTGTGTCTCACTATTATTTGGTTGCTAATTAAGAAAAAAGAAACAACAAAGTGGGACGGCACAGTGGGTAGCGCTGCTGCCTCGCAGTTAGGAGACCCGGGTTCACTTCAGTGAATGTTTGCATGTTCTCCCCGTTTCCTCCCACAGCCCAAAGACATGCAGGTTTGGTGCAGTGGCGATCTTAAACTGTCCCTGGTGTGTGCCCTGCAGTGGGCTGGCACCCTGTCATTCTGCGCCCTGTGTTGGCTGGGATTGGCTCCAGCAGACCCCCGTGACCCTGTAGTTAGGCTATAGCGGGTTGGATAATGGATTGATGGATGAAACAACAAAGTGGCCTGAGTCAAGTTAATTAAAATTAAGGCAAAACAAGTTAATTAGCAGCAAAAACTGGTCATTAATGAAGAAGATGGTTAGAATGAAAACCTGCACCCACTGCGGCCCTCCAGGACTGAAATTCGACACCTGTGGTCTACAGCGTTAATGCTGCAGGTGCTCCAAATCTTGGGCCTTCACTCGTTCCCTGAGCAGCGCTCGCCTAATCTAACACTGGTGGTGGGTTTCGGCATAAACACATGATTTAAAAAAAAAAAAAATCCAAATCCTTAAATTAATCCGGGGTTAGGAAAGTGCGTCAACATTCCCGTTGGGTTGATACCATACCGTCGTACTGGCCCCTGGCACCACGCAGCTTTTAAATAAACACACGGTTTCAAAAGACTAATTCCAGTCCATTTTGTAAGCTTTTTTTTTTGCGCCAGACGCTAGATGATATCACATAGTATGTATAACATTGGACGTGGAAAATTACATTGCGTATCAAGTTCATTTGGTTCCCGTTAAGGAGAGAGTACTCACCGCACTGCACGCCGTGTCAGCTTCAACTGCCGCCTTCGAGGTGTCGCCCGCCTTCCGCCTCTCGCCGCTAATTGGCGCCAAGCAAACAAGGCGGGAAAAGGCAGTGAGGAACGCGCTGTGGGTCGAGACGAACAGCCAGTCGGGGCTTTAAGTACACGCGAGTCAGAACACGCAAAACGGGAGACTTAAGAAGGGAAATTTGAAAGACAAAAATAAAATAAAATCGGCAGAAAAGTTGAGTGCATGAGCCTCGAGGTCTGCAAGCTCGCTAAAACACCAATGGTGAAGGTTAATGGAGCAAGGTGAGTGATAAACTAATAAGAATGGTTTACTTCTAGGGTAAGGTTACTTATACTTACCTTATTTTACTATTTTATTTTATTATACTTACTTCACTTATAGGTTCAGGTAACTCGTGTATAAAAATGTGAGCATGGTGGGGGGCACAATAATATTGTAAAACTGTTCGGACTGAAAGGAAGTGTAAATGGGAACAGTAAACGAGATGAAGGAGGCAGTGGTCCTAACGCACGGTAAAGGGCAATTCAGACCCCTCACGAACGTCGGTATTTATTGTTTTACTGAATACATGATCACGGTTCACTCCGCGTAGGTGCCTGCCTAAGAATGCCACACGAGAACGTCTTTAAAACCCCAGTTACACGGGTTGACATTTGTGCAAGGCTCGGCTCGGCGCGTCTTCATTCGCGATTACTCGTGACGATCGCAAACGCAGCTCGGCGGCCGCTCGCCTCTGGACGAATGTCGCAACTCCAGCACGCGTCTATCCTGTTTGTTTTGCTGTCATTTGCTTAATGGAAGGGAATTGATGATGTATATTGAGAAACAGGACGTCTTCTTAAGCGCCGCGGACTCTTCCAACCCCTCCGTCCCTCCCACCGACCGACCGAACGAACCTTCTAGAGCAGCGTTTCTCAACCCGGCGGTGAGTCGCGAGTTCCTGTTCTTTATGATGTCGGTTTGTTGCCCAAAGCCTAGTTTGCATTTAGATATATGCGCGATTGACGCACGGCGAAAATGACGTCAGATTTGGAGACACGCAAGGCGGACGTGGGTACTGGTGCGCTGAATATGACGTAGCAGGTCATCAAAACACAAGGAAGACATGCAAGGACATTTAAGATGCATCATTTCATCTTGTAGGTGTGCTACACACGAGAATGTTACACTCGCCTTTCCTTCACTGCTTTGGATCAACAGTTCTGATGAGTCTCCACCTTCTTTTCTTTCTCTTAAAGTCAGTCCCTCCTCAATCGCGGAGGTTGCGTTCCAGAACCCCCCGCGAAAGGTGAACATCATATGTTCATATGGTTCTTTTTATATATTTTAAGCCCTTATAAACTCTCCCACACTATTATAAACATTTCCCGCACAATTATACAGCATAAACCTTTTGTATGCTCTTAGATATTAGGTAAGATTCGTTGAAATTATGTATGTAAACACAGTTTATATACAGTAAAACCTAAATATTATTTTAAAGATATCGAGCGTCTCCGATATCACATATGTTACAGCCATTACGACAGACAGGCCACCAGCAATAAATACGTACAATGCAAGAAAAATTGTATACAGTAAAATGTGTGTACAGTGACACTAAACTATGTACATGTAATAAGTACTGTATGTAGATAATTAATTATGGTTACTCACCAACAATGACACTTGTCCGATAACAATGAGTTTAATTTTACTGCACAACAAAGAAGAGCGTTGCAGCTCTTCTAAAGGAGCCTCTTCAGGTGATTGTGTAGCACCACCGTTGTTCTCCTTGCAGCACTCTTCAATCCAAATCCCTAAAGCAGATTCCATCCAGACTACAGTACTGCCTTATCATGTCCACTTGCAAATCGTTTTGCGCCCTGCTTAAAGGACACTGCGGTCGTAGATCTTGTATGCTTTTCCTCCTTTTTAAATAAAAAGAATCATGGACTCATTGATGCCGCAATGGTGTCCTGTAGCGGTGTAGCTGTTCCCTTCCTTCAACATATCCAAAACTTTTACCTTTTCTGCAATCATTTGCATCTTCTGTTGGTGCTTGGACATGGCCCCTGAAGCAGTAGCAGGAGCACGTTAATGCTGAATGAGTGAGATGAGACTTCCTGGTTAATGCAGCACTCCGTCGCTGAGCCAATCAGCACACAGGAACTTAACTGTGTGCTCTGATTAGGTAGCTTCTCAGTCATCTGCCAGTAGCGTCCCTTGTATGAAATCAACTGGGCAAACCAACTGAGGAAGCAAGTACCAGAAGTAAAAAGACCCATTGCCCGCAGAAACCCGCGAAGCAGCGAAAAATCTGTGTTATATATTTAGATATGCTTACATATAAAATCAGCGATAGAGTGAAGCCGCGAAAGTCGCAGCACGATATAGCGAGGGATTACTGTACAATTTATTTTTGTGTAGCCCAAAATCACACAAGAAGTGCCACAATGGGCTTTAACAGGCCCTGCCTCTTGACAGCCCCCCCGAGCCTTGACTCTCCAAGAAGACAAGGAAAAACTCCCAAAAAAAACCCTAATTGGGAAAAAGATGGAAGAAAGCTTGGGAAAGGCAGTTCAAAGAAAGACCCCTTTCCAGGTAGGTTGGGCATGCAGTGGGTGTCAAAAAGAAAAGGGGGTCAATACAACACAGAACACAAGTAATCCTCAATACAATATAATTTATATATATAAAATTCTTTTCGTGTTTAAAAAAAAAATTACGTATGAAACGGAAATTACATATGACCACGCGGAATAGATGAGGAAAGCAGCTTTGCGTCTTTCTACTTTTTAACTGCGGCGAGCTGTAAACAATGTGCGTGAGAACAAAGTGGACGCTGGGAGGCTTGGAATGTCAGGCTGCTCCGTGGGGTCGAGAGCTCCATAGTTTCGGGCAGCGTCCTCTCTTCTCGCACTGTTTTGTGACACTTCAAGTGCCCCGTTGGCTCCTGGGAGAGTGGAAATCTTTGCGATTGAGTGTAATCGGCACCATCGAAGCAGGACTCTGTTTGTAAATTACCCAGCACTACTACTTACTGTCCCTTACGGTGAGTTCAAGTCACTAAAACCCCGCAACATTCAAGGTTCCTTTTGTGATGAATTATTTTAAGAAGTAAATCACAGGCACATAGTGCAACGTTGTCAGGCAGAAATTTGGACATAGAAAATGTAATTTCTATACCACAGCAGTCGTGTAGCGCCTTTCACAAGGAATCTACTACTGAGAGATAATCCAAATACATTTTACCTGCTGTTAGTACTACATACCTGTTGTGTTATAGCGCCTTTAAAATGTAGTTTACCCCAAATCACTCCAGTTGTGCTCAATATTGCTTTACTTCTTAAATGTTAATGTTTTACTGTTTAATAACATATAGACTACATTTTATTTTTTTCCCTTGCACTCGGTGAGCGAAGCCACTGGGTAATCAACTAGCAGTAAAATAAAAATAATACAAGTACAGAGCAGGATTTAACAGTAGATGATATTACATAATAGAATTTGAATTTGTTTCGAGTCCTGGAGACCTCAGCCATCAAGCTGCCTCCCCCTATTGGTTATCCCACAGCTGAGTCAGTGCTGGGCCAGCCAATCTGATGGAAGGATTCCTCTACCCCACAATTTTGTGTCCTACATCCTGTGCTGTGAAATTAGTAGCTTTGTGACACTGACCAAACACTGTCATTTACTGACTAGGAGAATATCAACGCATGGTTCGAAAGGGCCACAACTACAGTCGTGGCCAAAAGCATTGAGAATGACCCAAGTGTTGGTTTTTACAAAGTTTGCTGCTTCAGTGTTTTTAGATGTTTTTGTCAGATGTTTCTGTGGTGTACTGAAGTAGAATTACAAGCATTTCAGAAGTTTCAAAGCCTTTTATTGACCATGACATGACATTTATGCAAAGAGTCCATATTTGCAGTGTTGGCCCTTCTTTCTTTTTCAAGACCTCTGCAGTTCACCCTGGTATGTTGTCCATCAACTTCTGGACCACATCCTGACTGATGGCAGCCCATTCTTGCATAATCAGAATTTGTGGGTTTTGGTTTTTCCACCCGCCTCTTGAGGATTGACCACAAGTTCTCAATGGGACTAAGGCCTGAGGAGTTTCCTGACCATGGACCCAAAATTGCAACGTTTTGTTCCCCGAGCCACTTAGTTATCACTTTTGCCTTATGGCCCGGTGCTCCATCATGCTGGTCACCAAACTGTTCTTGGATGGTTGGGAGAAGTTGCTCTCGGAGGAAGTTTTGGTTCCATTCTTTATTCTTCTGGAAAAGTCACTATCACTCCTTGTCACAGTTTTAGCACTCAATCAGCCAGACGTGACAAAACTTAAACGTAGAAAACAGCATCACTATGTGTGTTTCTGCAGGTCTTCTCTGTCAGGGAGAATAATAATTAGTAATCATTGCAGTCTGTCCCTCATAATGTAAAGCTGGTCGCTACATTTTATGCTGCATAAAGGATACTCTTTGACTTGCCAGGGACCTCCTGGTGGTCAGAAAGAAGGGAACGCTGACCTAAGATTGTCACAGCTTCTGCACAGCCTGTTCAGAGACGACTCCATCTTGGACGCCTAGAGGAAGAAGGGGGCTTCTTTGGGGTACCTTCAAACCTTAGATATGCTCTTATAGCCATCTCTCCCAATTCAGATAAGTTTGTATCTATGCTTGTATCGACATATTCCATGTTTGCCCCCCTGTTTCACCACCTCCTGCTCCTTTGTTTCCAAAGCTTTTTCCTCCATTCCCTGATAACATTCCCATGTATTTATCTTCGTAGACCTCTCCTTGCTTCTTCTAACATTTTTCAACAGTGGATCTTTTCCTTGGGCTCGCTGCAAATGCTTCATTGGCCTCTTTCTGAAAGATTTCAAAGTTTCTTTCTACTGATTTTTGGAAATTCCATTAACACCTGGTACTAACATTTGTTCTTGGTGATCCAATTATGATCAGAATGCACTTGAGCACATTAAAACCAGTTGTAAGTTCACTCATGATCAGAGTGCACAGACCGTATTCAGAGGTGCTCAGAAACAGATAGTGACTACACTTAATACAAGTGCAAATGTCCCTGTACCATAACCACTTATAGTAAGCATAATTTGATTTGAATTTTGAATGTGACTGTCTGGTGACTGGCGATGTGGAAGGGCTGATTCTTTAATCTTCTATTTTTAGCCCAGTGGTTGAGATGTGGTCTTCCCTCACAGCTGCCCAGCAGGCACTGTCTTAAGTCATCTTTTTCTTAAAATCTTCCTCACAGGGCTTTCTTTCTTTGGTTTTTTTTTTCTGACTCTTATGATTTTTAGCCTTTGGTTCTTTGAGAGGTTTGTAATTGATTATTTCTTCTTAGCATTTCTTAACCCGATGACAATTTGATCACAAGAAACAAACCGATAGGTGCAAAGCAATAGGTGACTCTGACTGCCATTGTTACCTCATCCTGTATTGGTGTTTTAGGAAAATACCCTGCTGGACTTTCACAAGAAATAAAAAAATGTGTCCCTCAGCAATATGCAAATGCCAGAGCGTCAAACCAATATAATGACCTGTCAATTGGAGCAAAATGTTTAAACCTAGCAGAATTTTTTTTTACTTTCTCATACACGAAATATAGGGAAAGTATTGGAATTGTCCAAAACTTCGACCTCGAGGTTGTCATTTTAGACCTCCCTGAATCCAAAAATACCATTTTTGAAATTATGTGTGTGTGTGTGTGTGTGTGTTTATGTAAGCACGATGACCTGAGTACGCTTTCACTTCAGTCAACCAAATTTTGCATACAAGTATTAGGTACAAAACGCAAATTTCTGTCAACTTTGGGGTTATTTCCGCTAACCAGAAGTGGTACTTTACCTTTTATTCATGAAGCTGCAGAGTCTGATTTATTCAACTTTACTTTTAGAATAATTGTCAGTCATTTTCCAACCCGCTATATCCTAACACATATATGGGAGTCTGCTGGAGCCAATCCCAGCCAACACAGGGCACAAGGCAGGAACAAAGTCCGGGCAGTGCGCCAGCCCACCACAGGGCAATAATAATTGTTCAATATGTTATTAATTCAATTTGATTTGTTTTTGATGGTTCTTTAATGTACATATTATACAAATAGAATCATTGTCTTGCGGTTTACTCCTCAAATATCCATCCCCAAATCTGAGTGTATGCAAAAATCTAGGGGAGACCACTCCTGATTTTTTTCTCTTCATTCTTCATGAAAGCATCATATTAAAAGTTCTCACGGCCATCACTATGAACTACATAGTAAAACACAACAATAAAATCTTTTTTTTAACTGGGAGTATTTCATGAGTCTACAGCGTTAATGCTGCAGGTGCTCCAAATCTTGGGCCTCGACTCGTTCACTGAGTGGTGCTTGACTAATCGAACACTGGTGATGGGTTTTGGCATAAAGACATGATTTAAAAAAAAAAATTGCAAATCCTTAAATTAGACCGGAGTTAGTGCCTCAACATCCCTGTTGGGTTGATACCTTAATCCTTGTCTTGCGGTTTACTCCTCAAATATCCGTCCCCATATCTGAGTCTATGAGAAAGTCGAGGGGAGACCACTCCTGATTTTTTCTTCAGGCAGCAGAACTCTAAATCTCAAGTTTTGTTGCTCCACTAGAGGGCAGTACAGGACAAATATAAGGAGTTGTAGAAGCCAATAGAAAATAAATGGCAAATGTTATCTGAGGAATAAAAACTAAATAAGAAAATTATGATGTAAGAAAGGGCGAAAGGAAAGATACTAATACTAAAAGAAACTTGGATATAGATTAAAATTGTAAAAGTGTTACTGTGTTGGGAATGAAGCAAAATGAACTACAAGAAGACTCTCAGAAGCAGGCTGTTTATATTGTTTCTGGAAGCTGCAATGATTGTTTAGTAGCACAAGCTGCTAGAGAAGACAAGAGAAGAGAATAGGCAAAAAATATTGCAAAGCAGCGGCTACTAAATGAGAAGTGATCAGCAGCACGGTGGTGCAGTGGGTAGCGCTGCTACCTCGCAGTTAGGAGACCCGGGTTCGCTTCCTGGGTCCTCCCTGTGTGGAGAGCCCTTTAAGTAGTAAGAAAAGCGCTATATAAATGTAAAGAATTCTTACTATTATTAAGTTACTGAATATGTGGATAAGTGGAAGAAAGCATTCATAGTAAAGATAAAAAAATAATAAAAGACCTTCAGTAAAAGGTATAAAGGAAAATAAGATATTGTTAAATGTCATGTCATTGTGACTAATATGGTGAAAGGTCCGATGCATTCAACCAATAAAAATTAGTGAAACTGTTAAGAGTAAAGTAAATTAAATGCAAAGGAGAAGAAATACTGCCATAGGCAGATGTAACCAAAATATTTTAGTTAAAAAAAAAAAAAAACAACAAAAACTACAAGTCATAAGAGCCTTTCTCTAGTTAAGGGATACAGTTCGCTAGTACTGCTCTATAATGCCTTTTTTTCAAAAACTCATTCAAAAATTGTAAAAATATATTAGTCTTAGTGTTTTATTTATCTCCATGGGCAAGCATAACAAATAGAAATCAGTGAACGGATTGGTTTATCTGGACGTTTACTCAAGTACAGCATGCTGCATTAGTATATCATGTTTACTGTATTGTAAGAACTGCTGCACTGCACCTCAGTAAAACTAATTATGAATAATCCATCCATTTCTAAAACCACTTTTTCCAGAAGAACTGGAGCCTATCCCAGAAGTGTCACCACCCATGATTTGGCAGTGCCTTCTAGACTCAAAGATATGCTGTTCAGCAGTCAGAAGAAAGATGGAGAGAAAGGATTAAATGAAATGGAAAAGAGAAGGCAAACACTCGGGTAAGGAATGTGAAAAGAAACAACACATGTCCCATCAGGCAAAATGATCATGAAAGGTGCTTATTTATGTAATCTGGTGCTCCTATTCATTGCCTGTTGTTGGTTTCATGCCACTGTCACTGATCGGAAGGAGCCAAGCAATATTTCATTGTGCTGGATATACAGTACAGGACTATAAGTGTAAACATTTTCATTTTTCAACCTCTTTTAAGAGTTGTAATACTTACATGTCCAATGAAAAAGATTTGTTGTTCACCTTTCAGATGTTTCAGAGATTTTCAGGTTGCTACTAGCGGAGTCCTGGAGTCACTGCCAGTGTAGAATGGTTGAAGAAAATGAGATAGGCAGAAAGAAAAACAGACTGTGCTGATTTATAGGAAATGCCACATGCACGTTTACCAGCATGTGAGGTGATTTACAGCGACAGCCATCGCAAAGTGACTGCTTTACATACAAGGAAAGGCAGTTTTGGTGCCTCACATTTGGAGCTCTAGCAGATACCATTAGTCAGAGATGTAGAACCTATAATCTTTATTTTATACAGTGATTTGCTGTACTGGATACCATTAAGTACTTTATATGCACAATTGGAGCATTGACAGTGAGTTAAGGACTGTGATCAGACCAAAACCTGTAATCTGCAGTCAGGCACTTTAGCCGCTGAGGGGCACATGTCTCCTTATTTCTGTAAGGTGACCACTAGCACATTATAGGGATGTTATTTTCACTTGTGCCCAGTACTGTGAAATGCTAACTTGCAGCATAACAAGAGAGTCGGCCAGGGTTTCCCATCAAGTTAGTGATGGAGGCTGGAAGGCAAAGCTTTATTTTACATATTGCTTCTCTGTAGGGTGGACCATCCTAAAATACTGTACATGTGGATTGCTATCACACAGTTGTTTTAATATATTTCTGTGATGAGGACACTGGTAACTGAAGTCAATCATTTATATTGCACCCTTCACAGCACACATTGTCACAAAGGCTTTTACAACATAAGATCTAATGCACTAAAATTACATGAAATTAAATTATATAGAGCTGCAGGTTTTTGTTCCAACTAATCTGTTAGTTAGTAGCCAGCTGCTGCTATTATTGGAGCAGACGTTTTTGACTTCGTTTTAATTGACTTGCTAGTTAAGATTGTGAACCATTTGTTGTTTAAAATTTTCTTTAAATAACAATAATACATTTTATTTATATAGTGCCTTTCCCATCCCTTAAAGAGATGCAAAGTGAGCCAAAAGATGACTTGACTAACTTGATTCCATTTGCACCCGTGTTCATCATACAATATCCATCCATCCAGTATCCAACCCGCTCAATCCTAACTACAGGGTCACGGGGGTCCACTGGAGCCAATCCCAGGACACAAGGCAGGAACAAACCCGGGCAGGGTGCCAGCCCACCACAGGGCACACACTCACAAGCACACACTAGGGACAATTTAGGATCGCCAATGCACCAAACTTGCATGTCTTTGGACTGTGGGAGGAAACCCACACAGACACGGGGAGAACATGCAAACTCCACACAGGGAGGACCCGGGAAGCAAACCCAGGTCTCCTTACTGCGTGGCAGCAGCGCTACCCACTGTGCCACCCCATACAATATCTGTTATATTAAAGTAAAGAAAAATGTGAAGATCTGAGATCTGCTGAACACAACATAAAATTTGAATGGTGATCTCAGAAAAAAGAAAACAGTTTCTGAGACATCTGGTGTGACAGAATAAGAGCACTAACAAGCCATAGAGTTAAATACATGTGACTCATTAACCGTTAAATAGAAGATTGACTGGACTGAAAAAGCAATAATGTGTGAGACCCCTGGGTGTTCTGGCCATGTGTTGGCTAGCTTTACATCTTAGGATTGTTTGGCTGCTGGATAAGCAAAAAATAAACATTTAAGGGTTCTGGATCTTAAAAAGTAAGTCATTTAAAATTGAGGCAACATCGTTTGTTTCAGTAATAAATGATTACCAATGAGGAAAGTGACAGAAACGCAAATATGGGGCCCTCCAGGATCTGAGTTTGACATTCCTGCTAAAAAGGGTGTTGGAGGTTGGGATTGATGAAAGATCCTGTATCACATATTACTGTTTACGGTGGTGAGCACCAAGCAAAAGTACATTAAAGGCACACAGTTTTGTTTTACAAGTGTAGTAAAGGCAGGTGAAGTGACTCTCGCAGGATCATCAGGGAGTCGGAGGCAGCAATCGAACAAATAATCTCAAGATGTTTAGTCCAGCACCGTAGCCATTAGGGAGCGTGTGGCATTTTACACTGGAAAATTGTCTCCGTATTTCTACAATGTCAGAACAAATAGGTGAAGTGACTTAATCAATATAATTTAGGGAGTCCGTAGTGGTGACTGTGCTGAGTTAGTGATCTTTTGTTTATACAGTACAGTTTTATAGGAAATAATTGAACAAAGAGTTGTACAAGGGTCAAGCTACAGTACAATTGTTTTACAGTGGTAACTTACGGGGTCAGAGACGGGAGTTTAACTGATGGACTTGTGTGTAGCTGCTATTGGTTGGAAGAAAACCTCTGCAGTACTTTCACCTGAGACTGCCCCACACCAAACCAATGCCATCCATAAAACAGATATATGCTTCATAACCACCATTTACAACTGGTGTAGTTAGATATTTTTTTAGTTTTTTTTTATGAGCGTTTTTGAGCTTCTGTAAAAAGGAAAATTTCCTCATGAGGGTAAATCAAGTTCCATCTATTTATCTATCTATCTATTATATAGTGCCTTTCACAACTATCTATCAATTATATAGCAGCTTTCACATCTATTTATACCTCCTTTCACATCTATCTATTATATAGCACCTTTCACATCTATCTATTATATACTGCCTTTTACATCTATCTCTCTATTATATAGCACCTTTCACATCTATCTATCTATCTCTATTATATAGTGCCTTTCACATCTATCTCTCTATTATATAGCGCCTTTCACATCTATCTATTATATAGTGCCTTTCACATCTATCTCTCTATTATATAGCGCCTTTCACATCTATCTATTATATAGTGCCTTTCATATCTATCTATCTATCTGTCTATAATAAAAGATTTCACATTCTGAGAGTGGAATGTGTCTTGTTCTGTTGGATAATCTTTATGGTGTTAATTGGCTTTAACATTGTTACGGCTCATGAAAAACAGGAGTGCAAGACGTGATGTTCAGGAATGGGCCAGTGGTTCCCAACCTTTTTTTGCCCATGCCCCACCTAGGCCTCTCTAAAATCATGATGTCCTCCACTGTAACATATACCTTATTCTTATTATTACCTTTTCAAAAAGTGAACTCCTACTCACGTGGAGGAAACCCATAATGTTATTAATTTGGTCTAAACAAGCTTCCAAAGAACATGGAAACAACAGAGGGAAAGGATAGTTTGAAGTACTGACGAAGAAATCTCTAAGAAATTGTTAAAAAATATATATATATAGTATGAAAATACAGTTTTGAAAACATCTAATAAGAGATGTGATATTCATAAATATAAAAAATATTAGTAATATTTTGATCATTTTATATTTTTGTTATATTGCAGAATTTTATAATCATTGTTACAATTCATTATTTTAATGGTAAAAACGATTTCTAAGTAGAAAAACCCAAGCCAGTTGTAAAATCATAAATTAAAGGGTTCTTCACCATCCCTTCTATGTTTATATAAATATATAAATGTCTCTGTAAAAAATAAAAATTATTTATTTTTTTCTATCATTTTTAACAGTCAATTTCTGTTTTTTCATTTTATAATTGTTTAATGTACCTAAATACTCAAATTGCCCCCCAGTCGGGCGTGCGCCCCACGTTGGAAATCACCGGTTTAAGTTATTTTATTTCAAAATGAATTAATTACTTAATCTATTCATCCATTTCTTTAGCTATGGTGACCCGCTTCCTTTCTACTTTTGCTGCTTAGCCAGCAGGCTTTTTTTTTGTTTCATTAATGGTACTGTGTCTTTAAATCTGAAAAGCTGAAATGTGACATGGTGGGGGTAACGTTTTTTGTTTTTTTTTGTATTTGGGAGGAAATGACTGAGCGGGCTTTAGAAGCGCCTTGTGTAGCTCAGATGGCCGTTACAAAAATAATTTTTCCCATGACCTAAAGATGTTGTCATCCAAAGGAAATGACTGGCCATTGGAAGTCTGGAATCTTGAATCTAGTGAAGCCTGCCTGGCTTGCCTGCTACGATTAGCTAAGACTGGGTTTCTTGCAGTTTCAGGAGCACAAGCTGTGCTGTTATACACAGTCACAATAAAATACTCTGTTTATGCACACATAGCAATGAAATACTGTTTCATCTATTCATTTATTTTTAAGACTGCTTGACATTTTGTGTACACCTACATGCTGAGAAAACACCTTCCTAATCGTGCATTATATGACAGAAGAACAACCTCGAGGATGCACCTATCAGGAAGTCAGTGGCAGAAAGATGTGTTTGTTCATATCAGGGGCCCACTCATGCACTCAGCTACACTCTGACTAAGCCAATTTAGATCTGTCAGTCAACCCAACACATGTCTGTAGGGCTGTGGGAGGAAAATCAGCTCAGACACTGGGAGAAAGTGCACATCTACAGCCAAAAATAAACAGACTTGTGAATCAAACCCGGGACAAGGGTTTCTATACAGGACTATTGAATTCTGAGTAATTCTTTCTTGTGTTTGTTTGAGGAAGCTGTTGTTGCTGTTGTTATATTTAAACATTTCTTGAGCTTCTGTAAAAGTTAAATTTACCATTGGGACAAATAAAGTTCTCTATCTATCTATTAGATAGATAGATAGTGCATTTCACATCTATCTATCATATAGTGTTTTCACATCTATCTATTATATAGTGCCTTTCACATCTATCTATCTATGTCTGTCTATCTATTATATAGTGCTTTTCACATCTATCTATCATATAGTGTTTTCACATCTATCTATATGTCTGTCTGTCTATCTATTATATAGTGCCTTTCACATCTATCTATCTATCTATTATATAGTGCCTTTCACATCTATCTATCATATAGTGTTTTCACATCTATCTATCATATAGTGTTTTCACATCTATCTATTATATAGTGCCTTTCACATCTATCTATCTATGTCTGTCTATCTATTATATAGTGCCTTTCACATCTATCTATCTATCATATAGTGTTTTCACATCTATCTATCATATAGTGTTTTCACATCTATCTATTATATAGTGCCTTTCACATCTATCTATCTATGTCTGTCTATCTATTATATAGTGCTTTTCACATCTATCTATCATATAGTGTTTTCACATCTATCTATATGTCTGTCTGTCTATCTATTATATAGTGCCTTTCACATCTATCTATCTATCTATCTATTATATAGTGCCTTTCACATCTATCTATCATATAGTGTTTTCACATCTATCTATTATATAGTGCCTTTCACATCTATCTCTCTATGTCTGTCTGTCTGTCTATTATATAGTGCCTTTCACATCTATCTATCTATCTATCTATCTATCTATCTATCTATCTATCTATCTATCTATCTATCTATCTGTATGTCTGTCATATAATGCCTTTCTATCTGTCTATCAAATCTCACACACAAGGCCAGTTTAAAATTGGCAGCTAATCTAACATGTATGAATACAGGATGTGTGTAGGAAAAGCAACATACCAGGAGAAAAAGCCATGTAGAGCCAAGGAGAACATGCAAGCTCCACACAGACAAGTCGGGTCTCCATGGTTAAGCAGCTCTAATCACAGCATTACCATTGTTACCTTTATAGAAATATAAAATTAGTATTTAAAACGGTGATGGGATACAATACAATTGTACAAACTACTTTGTTCTTGAATGGCACACCTCACCAAGTGCAGCCTCAGAGTGCCGTGACACTCACTAAATACAGAACTGTCACATATAGGGATACAGATTTGTTCAAATATATCAAAAACAAAGTAGAAACAGATTAACATAAATGACAAGCGACAATATCTGTCCATCAGCGGCCAGTTATCCAAGATGACTTTTCCATAGTCAGGAACACTTGAGCATGACTCTGTATCTTATACACTAAAAACACTGGTGATACTAATGGAAAGCACTGTGAGCATTTATCAGTGAATCTCAATTAGAGATAAGGCAATATGTGACAAATAGGAGTTTGAAATCTCCGGTTAATCAGAGTCCAGTGGTTGCCTTTGATTAAGCCTCTTGTCTAATGAGACAGCTTATTTTGAATTTCATCAAGTAGAGTCGCAAATGTGTAACTCCGTTTTGTGAAATAAATCTGTCAAGAATTATTCTGTCATATGACAGCTTTGAGTTTTGGAAGTCTGCATGTTGCCGCTGTTATTATTATTTCCTTGTAATGTTGTTTTGCTTGTTTAGGATTGTAATTCTTAACTATGATTAACACAGGCAATGCTTCGCCTTCCGTTTCTCCTTCCCTAGATGGCTTTTTTCATGTGAATGAGTCATTGTACCTTGAGATTGTTCCCCTTTTTGAAGTTGTCAGGGCCCTCGTGCTACATCTGTTGTTCCCTTTTTATATCTTTGCCTTTGGAAAATCTTTGAAAAACAGCATCAGATTTGAGTCCTTGTAGCTTGTAGAGCATTGCTTTGTACAGCTTGTGCACAGAAGATGTACTTATTTCTTACACAGTACATATTTTTGAGTAGGAAGTATGTAATGTGATTATTACTTCTTTATATGTATGACTTGGAGTGCTGTTCTAGTTTTATGCTGACTAGCATTGTGAAACTGAAGTTTATTTCATTACGACATGCATGTTATGGTGAAACCACTGCTCTTTCTTACATCTGTGGATTATGTCACTCCATTTTTTCCACTTGATGGTCAAGCCCATCCCAGAAACATAACACAATCAGGTGTCGTTATCTGTATTGAGACTGTTGCACAAAGCATGGGTTTCCCAATTAAGGGCTCCCTTAACAGTAACAGTACAAAGCAGAAATCATTGAACATAAACAAAAGCTTTCTTAAGGAGCAAATAATAAAAGGGCCAGAACTTTTGTAAAGAGGCTGCGTATGTCACAAATTGCCAAATGGAGGACCAGAGTCACCTTTTCCTCTACAGAGAGAAAAAAGCACAAATCATTGCATGAGGTATTAGCTTTGGCCTTCATTGACAGTTTACCAGATGGAGGACTAGGAGCGATTAGGGACACCTTTACTAAGCAGATGGAGGACTACTATCACATTTTCCTCGGAGGTAAGACATGAATGTCCAAATGGAAGATTAGTTTTCCCTGAGAGAGGCAGAATTCAGTACAAAATCAGTAGATATAGCCTCATCTTCCTATTCTGAGTGGAACCCAGCATGGTCTTCTTGTTGTATGACTTTAATAGCCCATGCACTTCAAGGTCAGAAGAGCAGAGCTTCTGCACACTGTAGACTGAAAGAGCTGTTATTGGAACATCTGTGGCCTTTCTGTCTGGTCATTCTCCTCTGACCTCTCTCGTTATCTGAACTGCCATTATCTGAATACTTTTTGTTTATTCTGTAAACTTTAGAAGCTGTAGCGTGTGAAAATCGCAGGAAGGAAGTTGACCCACCATGTCTGGCACCAAGATGCACCACGCTCAATGTGGCTTAGAGAGGGCATTTTGGTTAAACGGCAACTAAACCTCTCGGCCTTTTATATTAACTTTTGTAGCCTTGTGATTGGCTATTTGGAAGACCAAGCTATTTGTGCTAATGAGTAGGCAGAGCTCATAAACTGGCCACTGATTAAATATTCCCATTTCATCTTCTGCATTTTCAGCCCTTGCTTTGCATTTGTGATGGAGACACACATCAAAGACGCTCGTATTCAGAAACAGTGACAGTAACTTGGAGGTTTACTCTGTAAAGCCTTAGATCCAATCAAGTGGACAACATCAGAACGATTTTCACTTAAAGAACTTACACAGATGGGCGTCACTTTGCTTTCTCTTTGATAATACTTTGAATACGCTGTTTTCATATAACGACTTTGTCAAAAAATATATATATTTACGTAATCAGAGGAATTAAAACAAAGGAGCAAAGGTGAAAGAATTTGAGTGAGTGTCACAGATGGTGCTGCGCAATTCTTTGCTACTTAACCGCTCTTGGACCTCAACTTCATTTTCATGTCTGGGATGTTTGCATGTTCAGCGTAGTTTCACCTGGGACTTCCTTCCAATGCCTTTTGGTTAATCACCCAGGACAAGTGAGTGCATCCTGTGATGCAGGAGTCGCCAAGTCCGGCCCTGGAAGTTTTCATTCTAACCCTTTTTTTAATAAGTGCCCTGTTTGTGCTGCTAATTAACTTCTTGTGAATTCATTTTAATTGAATTGCTTTTTTAAGATTTGCTCCCCTGAATTTCTTCATTGTTCCTATGAGTTGCTTCATTTCTTTCCTTAAATGGCACCCAAACAGAAATGACACGTGAAGTGAGGGAGCCAACGGAAGACCAACTCAGTCAGGGCCTCAAACTCCAACCAGCTGCTTAATGAGATGCCAATTCTTATTAATTAAACCCGTTCTTTAATTTCGTGGCTTGTTGCTGCTCTTGTGGTGCATCAGCAGACATTTCCGAAATTGTTGATTTTCTCTTTTCTAAGAGCACCATTAAAATATTTTGTGGACCTGAGAAGATTGACATTCCTGAGACCTTCATCTTTCTTTATTTTCAGATATTGTATGATGGACACCAGTTGTTTTGGCTCAATTTGTATCTCATTATTGTTTGGCTGCTAATTAAGGAAAAAGAAACAATGAAGGCAGTTTCCCATATCGGTCCTGGGGGCACACTGTGGCTGCAGGTTTTTGTTCCAACCAGCTTCTGTTTTTAATTGGACTCCTGGGCTAATTAAGTGATGTGCTATTTCCCAAGTTCTGAGTTTTGAGAAAAATCTAGAAATTAGAAAACTAAGTTTGGTTAAAAAAAAAAATTTGTATATATATATATATATATATAAAATATATAATAATATATATTATTAAAATGTACCAAGCAGTTATATGGGAATAATTTATTTTTTTTCTTAACAATATTTTCATTATACTTTTCTAGGTGTTCTAATTGTTTAATTAATCCATTATTTACTAATTAGTGGGTCTGATGCTAAAGTACTGGCAGCCTTTGATTATTCAGTGTTGTTTGCCAGTGTGTCTGTTCTGCTCATTTTTAATTGTCATTAATAACGTACAATGAAGGGGAAAAACTGCACAGAGAAAGGGCAAACTAGAATGAAATCAACTTGGTGCCACGGCCCACCTGCCAAGTTGTTCTGCCTGCCTAAGGTAAAGTCATCCCTGATGGAGGATCGCAGGAATCGTCAGGTAGAGGGGTCCTTTCATCTGATTGGCTGGCCCAGCACTGTCTCAGCTTTGGAATGGCCAAATGGGGGAGGCAGCTTGATGGCTGAGGTCTTCAGGACTCTGAACAAATCCAAATCATATTATGGGATATCATCTACTGTTGAATTCTGCTCCATACTTTTTTATTTTTATATTGTATTGAGGATTTGTTCTGTTTTGTGTATTGTATTGTATTGTATTGACCCCCTTCTTTTTGACTCCCACTACACACCCACCCTGGCTGGTAAGGGGTCTCTCTTTGAACTGCCTTTCCAGAGGTTTCTTCCATTTTTTTCCCTACAAGGTTTTTTTGAGTTTTTCTTTGTCTTCTTAGAGAGTCGAGGCTGGGGGGGTTGTCAAGAGGCAGGGCCTGTTAAAGCCCATTGCGGCACTTCTTGTGTGATTTTAGGCTACTATACAAAAATAAATTGTATTGTATTATTAAGCATTTAAATCTATAGCAAAAGCAGAAATATTTCTAAATGTCTTATAAATGTAAAAATCATGTTGCTGTGCTTTTCTGAATGTAGAATAAGAGAAAAAGAATCCCAGCTAATTAAATGAGATCAGTGTGATCAGGTGTTGTCACTGATTAGGAATCTGGTTGGGACAAAAACCTGCAGCCACAGGGCCGAGGTTAGGAAATAATGGATTAAGGCAGGGGTCCTCAATCACGGTCCTGGAGGGCCGCAGTGGCTACAGGTTTTTGCTCCAACCCAATTGCTTAATAAGAGGCCCTTATTGCTCAAGTAACACTTCTGCTTCACTTAAGTTGCCTTGCTTGTTAAGATTTTGAACCCTTATTTCTTATTTTAGTCTTAATTGCTCCTAATTAGCAATACAGTGATCC
Organism: Erpetoichthys calabaricus; assembly: GCF_900747795.2. Classification (NCBI taxonomy): domain Eukaryota; kingdom Metazoa; phylum Chordata; class Cladistia; order Polypteriformes; family Polypteridae; genus Erpetoichthys; species Erpetoichthys calabaricus. Next base: position 138,345,280 of record NC_041404.2, on the reverse strand, counting down.
CTCACTATATCGCGCTTCGCCTTTCGCGGCTTCACTCCATCGCGGATTTTATATGTAAGCATATTTAAATATATATCGCGGATTTTTTGCTGGTTTGCGGATTTCTGCGGACAATGGGTCTTTTCATTTCTGGTACATGCTTCCTCAGTTGGTTTGCCCAGTTGATTTCATACAAGGGACGCTATTGGCAGATGGCTGAGAAGCTACCCAACTTACTTTTCTCTCTCTCTCTCTTGCGCTGACTTTCTCTGATCCTGATGTAGGGGGATTGAGCAGGGGGGCTGTTTGCACACCTAGACGATACGAACGCTCGTCTAAAAATGCTGAAAGATTATCTTCACGTTGCTATCTTTTGTGCAGCTGCTTCCTGAAACGACATGCTGCACAAAAGCTTGAAGGGCACGTATTGATTTTTGACTGATAAACAAACTCTGTCTCTCTCTCTCTCTCTCTCTCCCTGCTCCTGACGGAGGGGGTGTGAGCTGCCGCCTTCAACAGCTTTGTGCCGCGGTGCTTCGCATACTTAAAAGCCAAACAGCCCTATTGATTTGTTTGCTAGAGATTGTTTTCTCTATCTATGTGACATTCTGTGCTCCTGACGCGCACTCCTTTGAAGAGGAAGATATGTTTGCATTCTTTTAATTGTGAGACAGAACTGTCATCTCTGTCTTGTCATGGAGCACAGTTTAAACTTTTGAAAAAGAGACAAATGTTTGTTTGCAGTGTTTGAATAATGTTCCTGTCTCACTACAACCTCCTGTGTTTCTGCGCAAATCTGTGACCCAAGCATGACAATATAAAAATAACCATATAAACATATGGTTTCTACTTCGCGGATTTTCTTATTTCGCGGGTGGCTCTGGAACGCAACCCCCGCGATGGAGGAGGGATTACTGTAACATGAAATATGACAAAAGAGAGCAGCATTTCTCCATTTAGCTTGTTACCATTTACACCTGTGTATATTTATCATGCACTATTGGGTTTAATTAAATACATGGAAGGAACGTGAAGAGAAAAAAGTGAAGGACTGAGAATTACTCATCCATTTTAGCCTTCAAATCATTTGGATGAGATCCTTAGAAAGGGGAAGAAAATCTAGGGTATGAGAATGAGCTGACATAGCAGAGTTAAAGCACTAACAAGCCAAGAAATTAAATTATTCACAAGGATTGCTTTCTAATTAAGAAACCAGGTTAGAACAAAAACCTGCAGCCACTGCGGCCCTCCAGGACTGGGATTGAGGACTCCTGGATTAAGGGGTCTGAGTCTTCCAGAGCAAGTCAAATAAAATGAGTTCAAAAGAAGTTAATTAGCAGCATAAACGGGTCTCTCATTAAGAAAAGGGTGAGAATGAAAACCTGCAGCCACGGTGGTCCTTGAGGGCCGGAGTTGGCGCCCCCTGCTGCGATGGAGCAGCACACTACTCAGTGTTGCTCGCTGCTCGAGTTTTAAGCTGACTGGAGCAGACGCTGTCTCTTTAAGCTCCGAGGGCGGAGAGGAAGTCGGTCGCATGGCTCACAGCTTTTTTTTTTTTTTTTTTTTTTTTAACTCAAATTCTTCAGTTACAGTCTGGCATTTCCTCTGTGCTCCGTCCCGGCAGAAACTCTCATGTCTGATATTCGCTTTTTCTCTGCAGGACAGCCAAAGTGTTTCTTAACAACAAAGAACAACACGCGCACGCAAATAAGAGACATAGCTAGGCTCTTCATCTGGGAGGGGACGCCACCGTTATCAGGCGAGACGCCGTTCAACACGAGGAACTGTGAGTCTGGCTTCACTTTTGTCTTCTTGCATGTTTGGATGAAGTCATTAAAATGGGATAGTGGCTGAAACCTTTTTCTCTAATCCTAAGCATGACGGTGTACACCCTAAATCTGAGGGTTTTCTGGCCCCTGGTCTTCTGCATCCTCCTGGCTACACTGTGCTTCCACCAGATTTTACACAGAGGCCACGATTCAGGACCGGATGGCTGTGACACTCGGAGCCATGCACTTCTGTCTCTGGTCAAACTGATCTTGGCGTTTGGCTTTGGTTATCTTCTCATCAAGCGTTGTTCGTCTTCTCCAAGGACAGGAAGGAGGGAAGAGCGAAAGCTCCAGGAATCCCTGGCAGGACCACCAGCTGCACACCCAAACGCCGCAAGGAAAGAGCTGCTGGACACCTATTATGAAAAGCAGGTCCGCCTGTCCCCCCACGTCTTAGGCCATAGCAAGGCACATGTGGCCAAACTGGTAAGCGAGCTGGTCCGAGCAGGCCGGGCTGACATTCCCCCCGAATCCTCACTCGCTTTCCGTGGAGATTACATTCAAATTGGCAGTGCCTACGAGGAGCACAAAGTGGGAAGCCCTGACTGTTTTGACCTTCTGGTTCCCCTGCGTCTGCCCCGAGGACTCAAGCTGGAACCTCGATGCCACTTAACTGGAGACTGTGGTCCTGGGGGTCTAGCGGGTTGCAGTCTGGAAGCTCCTCGGAAGTCGGACTGGGTACGGCATCACCGTGCTTTTGTAGATGGGTTCTTTGGAGAACTTGGCGGGAGCGAGTTTTATAGGCTACGCCCACCGCAGGTCCTGAGATGGTTTTACTCCAATGTGCAGCGCTGCTTGAGTGCCATCCGTTACCCATTTGAGCAACGCTGCTACATCACTCTGAGCCTGGCAGAGGATCGCGTGCTGCTTCACCTGAACCCTCGATCTGACTATGTCTGTTGCCACATCTCCATGGGCGTCCGCCTTATCCCTGCCTTGCACCTTGGGGACGGTGCTTACCTTGTTGCCCAGCCCAAGTCCGGAGTGCCAGGCAGCTTGCATGAGATGCTGTGGAATGTTTACTTCCCCAAACATGAACAGAAGTTTTTGGGCTGGGTTAAGGGTCGAATGCCTGCCAGCTCTTGCCACCTCAAATGTCTGCAGCTCCTGAAAGCCATGAGGGAGCTCAGTGGTCAGATGATGGATGTTAAGGGTGCCACCCAGTGGAGAACTGTCCTCTCCTCGTATGCCATAAAGATGGCCTGGATGCAGCTGCTTTTGTGCACCCCGCCTGAGGCTTGGGAGGAATGCCATCTGGTGGAGCGAGTGGAGGACTTGCTGCGCACCCTTCGAGACGGCCTGCATAAAAGGCAAATTGGGCACATTTTTATGAGAGGGGATGCTGGCCCATTGCCGGATTTCCACTGTCTTCCCAAGTTCCTCAAAGAGGTGCCCCCTACGAACCTAATAGCAGGATTTGACCCTGCTGATCTGGATCTCGTCTCGGCAAGACTTGCTTACTCCTGGGTCCACCTGCACCGACTAATCCGACTCGGTCGTCCACAGCGGGACAGTGCAGCGAGGGCAATGAGGTGTAAACATCTCGATTCAACCTAGTCACTGAAATCCTGCTGAGGAGGTTCTTTAAAATTAGAAAGCCCCAGATTGAGGGCACTTAGTACTTGACGGCTATTGTGGTACGATGCCAAGTATTGTGTGATGCAGCACCCAGTGAACAAAGTAAAAAGCAGGCTATTTGAATGATGTAAGACTGCATGTCAGTAAAAGAAGAAGCTTTGTGGTTGGAGAGCAGCGGCTAGTAAGAGGAAACGATGGACACTTTGTGATGAGACAGTCAGGTTCTCGTTTTTGAAAGCAATACACATATGTGTGTCTGGGTGTGAATGGATGTTTGTCTGTCTCTGCAGATGTGTGACCCAGCCGTGAGTGTTTTCACATATCCGTTTCTGATGGTTGTTGAAGTGTCAGGAACGAACGTTCAGGAGACATTAGTAATGTAGTGAAACCTAAGAGGAGAGAGTGCAGCTCATTAGTTTAGTTTGGGCTTATGTTTAGTAATTGAAAGCCAGTTACAAACCACTGGCAAAGGAACGGGACTGTGTGGCTGGGCAGCTGGGCTAGACCTACCACCATAAGCGCAAGAGAAAGTTTAGGCCAATGTGCCGTTGACAGAGTGCCTTTCACACATATGTGGCACACTGAAGAGTTGTCATTGTGACGTCAAGAGGTTGTTACATGAAGAATCCTGGGAGCTAAGCGAGGACTCGGTGCACCATTTTACCTGCTATATCAGGTGCTCTGTTTAACTTGCTGGACTTTAACTCAAGTTCGTTCACGCAGCTCATCTTACCTATGGGTTAGGAGGTCTTTTGTACTTGCTGGTGCAGGGTGGTCCCTTTTTCTCAGTAGGTGATAAGGTTGGTTTTACTCACTGAGTCAGGTGCCTTCTGTGGCCCATTGGCTTAAATAAGGTTGTATCCCCCAGCACAAGTTGTCTCTTTTACCTGCCGGGTCATTTGGCTTGTTTTAATGTAAGGGTCTCTTTTACCATACCCACTGTGTCAGATGGTCCATTTTACAAATGTGATCAGTTGATCCATTTTAGCCAGTGGGTTAGGTGGTCAGTTTTACAGACACACTTGTGGTCTGCTTTACCTAGTAGCTTAGGTGGCACTTTTTTCCCAGTTGGTCAGGTGTCTTCTTTTACTTCCTGGGTCAAGTGTTCACTCTGGACATGGAGTGTGAGGTGCATGATGGGTGTGTGTTAGCCTCTATCTAGTGCCTTCATGCAGTAAACGATGTGGCCTCCACTACAGGGGCATGCAGAGTCAGCAGTGCAGCTAGGATTGACTGTCAGACCTCCTCTGCCATCTTTTGCCCCTGGTTGGTTTCTTACAATGTGGAGACTGGAATATGAACGCTGATTTTCATATTTTTTACATAAACATTAAGGTCACATATAAAGAAAATAAGAGCCTGGTATTGAGCAGAGCTTCCCATATAATTTCCTCCTACCGGTGTGACGGATTGTGTGGCCAGCCTTAATTGCATGTTTCTGATCTTCTAAACATGTGGCCAGATGTGCATCATTTTTTCCAGGCTGGCTACATTACACATAGTTTGCCTCTTTAGCCTTCACTAACTCTGAGCAGAACACGTCAGCATTTATGTCTCAGTTGGCATACACAGACGTTTTTTGTTTTAATGTGTATAAATCCAGAGTCTGTGTCACTGAAGTAGTTGTGAGATTTCAGGGCCCCAGACTCTGCACTTGGAGCGTTTTTAGTTTCAGAGCTGCTTTTCAGAAAGGCTGCAGTACAACCACGTTAAGAATATTCAAATCATCAGAGTTTCCACTTCCAGCTAAAAATGGCCTTGGGTAAGTGAAAATCAAATAGGCCGCTGTTTCCTGCTGTCCGACTGCCTGGAGCAGGCAGACCTGAGGCCATGGAGAAAGTCAAAGAAGCAATTAGTGAAGCAGCAACACGAACAGAAATCAAACACACGTGAGTTCTGACTGGACAGGCCAAGCACAGGGCTCTCTAATAGAGCAATCAAATAAAAAAGAGGACAGCTTGAGTCACTCCACTTGCACTTCTAGTCAAAGGAAGGAAGCATTCACGTGGGGCTAGTGTTTCTAAAAATTACCATACAGTTTGGTGTGCCACGTACCTGAAAATTAACACCATTAAAAGAAACCCTAAATCTTAAACAATACAAAGTTCATCCTGTTGCCTTTGCTAAAGTGCAGTCGTGAAACCCCTTCAGTTTCACACACAGTGAAAATAATGTACGTGTAAACACCAATGTGTTTGTATAAATACAGTGCATTTACTGTATGAACATGTATACAGAATATTATGATTCAGTTTCAAGTTTGTTTGATTTTTAACGTTTGTATCATTTTATCTATGTATGTGTATGCATTTACATATATATATATATATATATATATATATATATATATATATATATATATATATATATATGATATGACAGGAAAACAGAAACAAATTGGGGTTCGTGTTTGTTAAGGTTGAGCTGCACGAGCGCATGGTTAGCAATGATCCTAGCACTATTAAGACTAGAGCTCTATTAAGGCACAAAATGTCTATTATAAGATGGGCAAGGTAAATCGGCAAAGTGTAGGTCAGGATCAGGCCACGGCCATTGGCCTTCATCTGGGTTGGTGACGTCAGAAATGTGTTGCCCACAAGCATATCATTCCACTGGCACTGACTCTTTTCTGAGTCCCCTTTTATTTAGTGCTGTGACACCAGCCAAATGCACACATTCATGACTCTCTATCTCTCTTATATGTGTGTGTGTGCGTGTATGTATGTATGTATATATGTGTATGTATGTACTGTATATATGTATATGTATCCATCCATCCATTTTCCAACCCGCTGAATCCGAACACAGGGTCACGGGGGTCTGCTGGAGCCAATCCCAGCCAACACAGGGCACAAGGCAGGGAACCAATCCTGGGCAGGGTGCCAACCCACCGCAGATGTATATGTATATAATATATATATATATATATATGTGAGTGTGTATGTATGTATATATGTGTTTGTATGTATATATGTATATGTATATATGTGAATGTGTGTGTATGTATGTATATATGTGTGTATATATATATCTATATATATATATATATATATATACACACATACATATACATACATAATACATACATACATACATATATAGTGTATATATAATATATATATATATATATATATATATATATATATAATATACACATACATACATATATATATATACATATATGTGTGTATATTATGTGTGTATGTGTGTGTGTGTATGTATGTATGTATGTATATAATATATATATAAAATATATAATATAAATACCACACATGCTTACAAGATTGGATTGTATTGAATCATTGACAAAGTTGTATTATGGTTGTCTTCCCTAGACACTGTCTCTCTTGAAGTTCAGTAGACATGACAGCGAGAGTAAGACCATGATACAGCAGGTCACACTTGATGGCTGCGTACTTTGGATTCCTCAACTGTTCTCCGTCAGGAGAGATAAAGTGATTGGCAATTTTTCAAGGGCCTGCATTCATGACCTAGAGAGGTCAAGAGCTGCAAAAGCGTCGTACTACTTAAAGTTAAAATGGTCCATTTTCTGCCTGTTGATGATACTCTTGAATGTTTTGCTGTCGCTGTTAATAGGCTGTCCTTCTAAAAGCAGAAGTGTCTGAATATGTGACGGTGAGATTTTCAGACGCCTTTCTTATGATCCATCCCTCTGATTAGTTTATCTGTTGATCTAATTTATGATAAGAAAAATTTTGACCAGCCCGTTTTGGTTCACTGTAAAAATAGAAAATATCCCCTTAACCTGCCTACTAAACTTTTGTTATTGAGACCTTAATCAGACCTTATGGTCCTAAAAGACACATCCCGGATCAGCTGCTGACTCAGTATGTGATTTTGAGTGTGTTACCTCATTCACAGGAGTGCTCTCTTATATTTAGATCCCTTTCCAAATTCTTCTGTGGCATAAAATGTCTATTCATTTAGTTGTGCCCTGTGGTCATTGGTGTAGACATTCTGGCATTTTTTTCCTTGGTTCTTTTTAACTCTTATTACAGTCCAACATGGGAGCCACTAAGAGGCCACACATTATACTTTGTATTGTAGTCTTGCTTGCTTTGTAAAGTTCCTTGTCAGGATGCTTATCTTGAAAGGCGCGTTATTAAACATGATGATATCTTAAGAAAAGCTTAGAATTAAAGGATTAGGGTTAGGTTTAGGTTCAGAGTTCAGCCCCCTATATTCTATCTGTGAGCTTTCCCTCTCCCTAATTATATTTCAGCCACAAGTGTTCCTAACGTGTCAAGTCCATCATAGTTGAAAGGCATTTTGGAAAGTAAAATGAAGTGTTAACAACTTCAAAGCTTGGGTTTTATTATCACACCCTTGGATTGGTCCATTGTGGATTTTACATTTGAACAGCTGAGTGAGACAAAATTCACAAAAATGTGAAATGAAAAGGACTCCTCCACCTCTCAGAGCGCCTTTGTGTCCAGCCGCACTCCAGTCACTTATATCCTGGATGGTACTACCACACGGTTGAATTTAGAATTATTTGTTATTTAAGATTTTGTACAAGAATTTTCTCAAAGTGCATTTTCTAATTTAATTTTAATATTTAACAATAAAATGTTTTATGTTGCTACATGTGTTTCATGTTTATCTTAAATACCAGATTTAGGTGCACTGGGTGGGGTGTGGGTTATGGGGGCAAAACTCCATATATCAGAGGGTGCAAAGAGGTTGGTGGCAGGATATTTGACAGGAATGGTGGGCTGCTGCTCTTCATTTCAACTGATCCCTTAACCAGAAGTCCGCACTAACCGTTCTAACTTAAACATACTGCTGACCTTCTTTTTGCCAGTGCAACAAACTTCTTAGTATTAAAAGAAATGTTGTTTGTTAATTTAATGAGAAGAGATTTACATTCCTTGACTTTATTTTTAGGACTGAATCTTTTCGCTTCTTCTCTGAATGGCAGTGGTTTCACACCATAAAGGTCCTGAGTCTCAGGCAATAGCATTTCATTTAAAGAAAGAAGGCGGTAGGAGTGCAGAGGAGGATGTGAACACAAAAACCCCTGAAGGCACCGGTCGTCACAGGTGAAGGGATCCTTATGTAAGTCCAGCATACAGCACCTTCTTTTAATTGTATCAGGCTTGTTTGCTTCTGAGACTGGATGGCCTTTTATGCCCCTTCTGGTTGGTTTCCATTTAGGAGCAGCTCCAGCACACTTTCTAGTGACCCTCTGCACCTCATAAGTACCAATGTCACAGTGACTCCTGACAACCCAAGAGTGCATGACACCCCTTGTTCTCCGTGTTCAGTATAAATGGACCAGACCCAAAGCGTTACCTGCAGCATGCCAGCCTTTGTGGTGACACCATCAGAAAGGACATGTCTGCCCTTCTGAGGGAGGGACGTAGGATTCCACCATGAGACCAACATGTACCTTGCATACATGACTCAGACTGGCAGGTAAAAACAAGCATATCCCACACAATATGTTAGGGTGGACAACTTACCAACTCCATTCAGACCATCAAAGACCTTCTGGGGCAAAAATTTCCCTTTTTTCAGTTAGAATAAATTTGCCAATGTCAACGTGTGAAATAGTGAAGCATATAAGGTAGGAAGAATCGACATCCTCTAGGTTTTGGGCACAACCCTGGGTCATTCGGTGCCACTTCCAATGTCCATTAAATTGAGGCCATCTGTTCTGCACTCCTTACACCAAACAGAATCGTTCTGCTAGAGTGATGGGAAATACTTTATGGAAAGATTGACTTTGCTATTCTTAGAGTCAAACCTGATCAATCAGTCAATTAATCAATCAGTTAGTCGAGCAATAAAGCTGATTGGTCATGATGAAAAAGTCTGTGCTCCCTAAACATTCAGTGCCTGTGATGTAAGAATCATTTGTTTCCCGTGATAAGACCAGTGCAATTAGTCTGTCGATCAAGTTGGCAAAATTAGGGTTGAGAGTCAAACTGAGACAGCCGATCCTCTATAGGCCTGAGATTTTGTGGTCGGGGATCGCCTCACACAGAGAATCTGTCTTCTTGGATGATGGGAGCTGCTTCATTAAAAGATGGGCTCAGTTCTCTTTGAAGGTTGTAATCTACTCAGTCAATCAATTGAGCTCAAGTAAGAGTCATACTGAGAGAGTCCACTCAGCCTTGGCCAGAGATGTTCAGTTCATGAACATTGAGGTCTTTCTGAGTCAGAAAGCTGTTTCACATAAGCTGGCATGCAGTTCTTTAAAAATGGGGAAAGCCTTATCAAGGAATCAATCAAACAATATAAAAGCATCAGAGAGAGTGTGTTCTACTTAGGCCTGAGATGTTCAGCTCATGAAATGAAAAATAAACTGCAGGTGTGATGTGGAAGCTACTAGACATAAAGAGATGTTCATACTTTAAGGATGGAATGTCTGCAACCAGTCAACCTGACAAAATCAAAGCAACTTTCACATTGAGACAACACAATACACCTATGGTGGGAGGGCAAGAAAATCAGGCTTCATAAGTGAGGGGAGCTGCTTCATGGAGAAAATGAGCTTAACTGGCCAATCAAATACTTAGTCAATCAAGCACAACTAACTATCACACAAAAAGATTAAATTCTCACTGTCTGGTGTGTTGGAAGGACACCCCAGAAACAGAATTGGGCTGCATTAGAGGCCTAGGTCTGAAATGTTCACTTCATGAAATCCAAGAATCGGACTTGAACATGCATAGAAGCTGCTTCACACAAAGAGACTGTTGGCCTTTAATGAGGACACCAGTATAATCATTAATCGGAGAACCATTAATCAGTAAAGGCAACTGTTACACAAAGACAGTTTGTTCACTCCAGGCCTCAGATGCTCATCTTGTGTGATTGTGGGCTACAACATCTCTTACAGAGAATTGGGCTTCACACATTTTTGGAGGTTTTTCACAAAAAGATGTGAATGAGATCAATCAGTCAAGCTAAACTCTCTGTCATGTTTGAAAATTCACTTCTCCCTAAACCTGAAATATTCTGGTCATGAGGTGAAGGATCGGCAGAAGGAGAAAACCAAACTTTATAAGGAGATGGGAGCTGCTTCATATAAAGAAATACCTAGTGTTTGTGACGTTGGAGTCAGGCTACTAGATAGATATATAGACGTGAAAGGCACAATATAATAGATAGATATGAAAGGCACTAGATAGATAGATGCATAAGGCACTATATAATAGGTAGGTAGATGTGAAAGGCACTATATGAGATAGATAGATGTGAAAGGCACTATATAATAGCTAGCTGTGAAAGGCACTATATGAGATATAGATAGATGTGAAAGGCACTATATAATAGCTAGCTGTGAAAGGCACTATATGAGATATAGATAGATGGATGTGAAAGGCACTATATAATAGCTAGCTGCGAAAGGCACTATATGAGATATAGATAGATGTGAACGGCACTATATAATACATAGATATGAAGAGCACTAAATAGATAGATGCATAAGGCACTATATAATAGATAGGTGGATGTGAAAGGCAGTATATGAGATATAGATAGATAGATGTGAAAGGCTGTATATACTAGCTAGATGTGAAAGGCACTATATGAGATATACTGTAGATAGATGTGAATGGCACTATATAATTGATAGATATGAAGAGCACTATATAGTTAGATAGATGCATAAGGCACTATATAATAGACAGGTGGATGTGAAAGGCACTATATAATTGATAGATCGATGTGTAAGGCACTATATAATAGATAGATGTGAAAGGCACTAGATAGATGCATAAGGTGCTATATAATAGGTTGATGTGAAAGGCACTATATGAGATATAGATAGATAGATGTGAACGGCACTATATAATAGATAGATATGAAGAGCACTAAATAGATAGATGCATAAGGCACTATGTAATAGGTGGATGTGAAAGGCACTATATAATTGATAGATAGATGTGCAAGGCACTATATAATAGATAGATGTGAAAGGCACTATATGAGATATAGATAGATAGATGTGAAAGGCACTATGTAATAGATAGATAGATAGACACACACTATTGTCTGAACACACACCAGAATGACTAAAAAGAAAGAAATTTTAAAAAGAAAAAAAAACAAACTTCTGACTTGGAAGTCAGTTACGGTGACTCAATATACAGGCGTATTTGCCGTTGTTAATAAAGACCCTCAATCATGTTTCTTGACACACTTCTGATGAATAATTTGTGTTGGCGTGTCAGACAGAGGATGTGCAGCTTTGTTCATGATGGCCCTCAGTTTTGTTGTAATTCTCTCCTTTGCTATGACCTCCATGTGTAGTATCAATTAATCAGAGTGCAGGGTTTGGCATATTCAATTCTTACTTAGTCCTGAAGTGTTCTTCTCATGTGGTTGGAGACCTCAGTACTTCCCAATGAGAATAATATTCCCAAGATGTGGGAGTCGAGGTAAAGCTAACTGTTGCACTGAGAGAGAATTCTCCAGGAGGTCAGATGCTTGACAGTCAGACTTCACAGGAGCTTGTAGCTGCTGAAGACAACAGAGGTCTTTCAGAGGGTGGGGTCCGGTCAGTCAGGCCTTCCCCAATGCATTGTGTAACGTCACAAAATGTTGACAATCTGTTGGCGCTTGTGCTCACAAATGAAGGATCAGCCCACACATTCATCTGGATGGAGGTTTCTATTATTTGGACTAAGCTTTGACTTTATTGCCAGTCAGTGTAGTTGCTAGGAATTTTGCTTGTCATTACATCCATACTTATAAGTATGAAAATACAATTAGCAGCACAATATACAATGTATAACACCATCGTAGTATTATATGCAGTGGTATTGAATAATCATACAAGTATATTGCAAAAAGCACAAATATATAAAATAATCAGACAATGTGCTATAGAACTGCACTCCCACCCAAGTCTTTGTAAAGTAACCATACAGTAATTTAGGTTGGATGGAGGAGTTTGGAGATCAGGAACAGACTGAGGTGAATCAGAGACTATATTTAACCATAGTGACTGCTGTAGGGAAAAAAACGGTGTCTGTATCTAGAACTGTAGTTCCTGCTTTTTGTGACTGGTGAAGTTTCCGTGATTGTAATACCTGAAAGAGAAGGTTAGCCCAGTTAAGGTAGCCTTGGATTACATTTCTGTCACGTTTCCTAACCTGTGATGTACAGTAGAAGGGTCCTCACTGGAGTCCAGTTTGAAGCTCACAGTCTTTTCTGCTGTCTGAATGACATGCTGTGGCTTATACTTTAGTGAGAGCAGATGCATTTGCCATATCAGAATGTTCTAGAGAATGTGAGGATACTTTTAATAACGGCACTATAAATCTTTACCGGCACTAATTGGACAAATTACAGAGAGAGAAAACCTACCAGCAGGACTTTTGATGAGAGATGTTATGTGTTCATGCCCGTTCAGACTGTGAGTGATAGTGGTGCCAAGAAATGAAAATGATCCCACCCTGCTGACAGTGACACCGTGTACAGTACAACCAGGGGAGCAGGGGGACAGGAGTGCCACCTAAAATCCACACCATAGTCTGAACGACAATGAGTTGAAGTTTATTGTCATGTGTATGTAGTACAATGAAATTCTAATTTGCATAAATATTGACAATGATGTAATACTAGCAAAAAGATCCACTATGTGACTCAGTCCCCTCTAGTCCAGTGGTTCCCAATTTCAGGCCCACTGGTGCTGCAGGTTTTTGTTTCAACCAGTTTCACAATAAGTAAGTAATTTAATCTCCAATTGATCTCATTGTGTAATTCACTGGTCACTGATTCTCATATGTTGTGTTCAGAAAAGTGCAAGAGAGACATTTTCATTTATAAGAAATTTGATTTAAATGTTTAATTATCTTGTGTCTCTGTTCATCGTATCCTAATAATGACAGTTAAGAACAAGCAGAGCAGAGCAGACATGGTGGCAGCAGCTATGCTGTTTATGATCATTAGTAAGTAAATGGCTTAATAACCAGAAAGTGGAATGAAAATATGACAATGGTGACAATGGTGAAAGCCAAGACAAAAAACACAAAATTATTCCCATGTAACATGCACAAAGACTTCCATCCATCCATTTTCCAACCCACTGAATCTGAATACACGGTCACGGGGGTCTGCTGGAGCCAATCCCAGCCAACATAGGAACCAATCCCGGGCAGGGTGCCAACCCACCGCAGGACACACACAAACCAAGCACACACTAGGGCCAATTTAGAATTGCCAATCCACCTAACCTGCATGTCTTTGGACTGTGGGAAGAAACCCACGCAGACACGGAGAGAACATGCAAACTCCACGCAGGGAGGACCCGGGAAGCGAACCCGGGTCTCCTTACTGTGAGGCAGCAGAACTACCACTGCGCCACCATGCTGCCCTGCACAAAGACTTGCTTTACTACAATTAAAACTTAGGAAACCTGTTTTTTAAAACTTCTGGATCCACACCACAACATAGAAACAGGGAAATAATACTTTAAGTATTAAGTTAGGAGTCAAGTTAACAGCAGAAGTTGGTTGGAATGAAAATCCACGGCCACATTGGACCCCTGGGATTTAATGGAGAGCCACTCTTCTAGGGGGATGTGAAAGGGTCCGTGCCGCAGTAAACGGGGCCCATGAACAAAATGAAAGGCTTGATTCTCAAGGAGGGAGCATCCAACTTGTACTGAGGAGACAACAATTGGCATTTCTACGCATTAGACATTTATGTCAAATTCACCAACAATTAGAGGCCTATGCGGTCAGACCTGCTATTTTCACTATAAGCCTTTAACCAGGGGTGGCACAGTGGCACAGTGGTAGTGCTGCTGCTTCGCAGTAAGGAGACCTGTGGTTTGCTTCACGGGTCCTCCCTGCATGGAGTTTGCATGTTCTCCCCGTGTCTGCGTGGGTTTCCTCCCGCAGTCCAAAGACATGCAGGTTAGGTACATTGGCGACCCTAAATTGTCCCTAGTGTGTGCTTGGTGTGTGTGTGTCCTGCAGTGGGCTGGCGCCTTGCCCGGGATTTGTTCCTGCCTTGTGCCCTGTGCTAGCTGGGATTGGCACCAGCAGACCCCTGTGTTAGGATATAGCAGGTTGGATAATGGATGGATGTCTATCTATCTGTCTATTATATAGTGCCTTTCAAACCTATGTATTATAGAGGGTGTCCCAAAATTCAGGCAAGATTTCATTTGGCGCCATTTGTACAGTAAAGTGTTGCCAACGGAAAAAAAAGACAGCGTGACAACTCACAGTTCAGGGTTATTAAAAATGGAGCGCTACACGAAAGAACAATGCGTTTTCATTGTTGAGCAATATTTTAAAAATAATGAAGGTTTGGCAGCTACAGTTCGCAATTTTCATACAAAATATGGTTGGAATAGTGATTTAACTTCATCAACTGTGAAGAGATTAATTAAAAAATTCAGGGAGACTGGATCAATTAGTGATCTTAGACACTCTGGCCGTCCTTCAACAAGTCGTTCAACACAAAACATCGAAGCAGTTCATGAGAGTATTGCTGAGAGTCCAGGAACATCAATTCGGCACCGTGGTCAAGAATTGAACATTTCCAAAATCATCTTCAGCGATGAGGCTCATTTTCATCTTGATGGCTTTGTTAATCGTAAAAATTGTTGCATTTGGGGGTTCAGAAAATCCACAAAGTCTAAGGTTTATGCCATCAAGCACACGAACACCCACGCCTTGAAGGAGGAAATTGAGCGCTGCATCAAAGAAATTCAGCCACATTTATGCAAAGCGGTCATGGAAAATTTCGACAAAAGATTGTGTATGTGCCAGCAAAGCCGTGGAGGCCATTTACCCGATAGGCTATTCCATACATAACCCTATACTGTATACTTTATGAATCAATTAAAATTTTACAATTTTTAATTAAAAACCTGTGTTCTCTATCAAAATTACTTCTTGCGTGAATTTTGGGACACCCTATATAATGCCTTTCATGTCTGTCTATCTATCGCAGTGGGTAGCACTGCTGCCTCGCTGTAAGGAGACCCGGCTTCGCTTCCCGGGTCCTCCCTGCGTGAAGTTTGCATGTTCTCCCCATTTCTGCGTGGGTTTCCTCCCGCAGTCCAAAGACATGCTGGTTAGGTCCATTGGCGATCCTAAATTGTCCCTAGTGGGGGGGGGGGGGGGGTGCCCTGTGTTGGGCTGGCGCCCTGCCTGGGATTTTTTCCTGCCTTGCGCTATGTGTTAGCTGGGATTGGCTCCAGCAGACCCCGTGACCCTGTATTAGGATATAGCGGGTTGGATGATGACTGACCCTTAACCAGCTTTTCCGTGGGACCCCAAATCTTAATGAGGATCCCTCTAGATGTGTCTGAGCAGCCATTCCTTTAAAACAAGTCAAGTACAGTATGTGAGAAAATAGGGACAGCAAGTGAGCCCTGTAATTGCAGGGGAGACACAAGCAGGAAAGAGAATGTCACACAGAGTGAGAGTGAGCACGTCAGGGTGTGTTTGAACAAAAACTAAAAAGCTGAGTTGTTGGTTTTTGATTTGAATGATAGCTGAGACAAAGCCACTGACGACTAGAGGTGATCTCAAAGACCACAAGTCTAATGGCTGGCACCAGAATGTTTCACTGGGCCTGTGCAATAAATAAATTGGAAGCAGCAGCCAGATTACAAGTCTTCACCTTATCAATAATGTCGGAGAAATGGTCAACTAACTGCTAGGCACATAGTGAACCAGTAGTGAGACAAGAACTGCTCGTCTCGAACCACCCTTACTTAAACGAAGAGGACGACATGCATCAAGACTCTTTGCAGTGTTGGCTCCTCAGTGGTGGAACAAACTTCCTCTTGCTGTACGAACAGCGGAGACCCTCACTGTCTTCAAACGTCGTCTGAAGACACACTTCTTTCAACAGCACTTGGACTAAAGTCCCCATACTTTTTTTTTTTTTTTTATACCCTTTTCTCAAAAAAAAAAAATTTTTTTGTACTAACAACTTACTATTTTCTTCTAGCATGGTTTTGTGTACAACTTGGTCAGCGGTAACTTGTTTAATGACAGTAGATTTAATCCTAGCCTTAAAGACTGAAGAACAGTCGTAGACTACTAAGCACTGTTGTAAGTTGCTCTGGATAAGAGCGTCTGCTAAATGATGTAAATGTAAATGTAAATGTAGTGACCATGAATTTGAAAGCCTTCTTCTTGGAGAAGGATAAAGTGGAGAACCCAGCCTAATGGATAACAGACCTTCTGACAATGGCCTGCTGATCGCTTTTATGAAATTGGGATGTGTAAGAGCACCAGGACGAATCCCACACATACACAGAGAGTACCTGGGACGACAACTTCAGTCTCTTTGTTGCAAGGCCATCGTGGTACCACTGCACCGCTGTGCTGCCTCTGTTCAATAAGTAAAATAAGTGAAATAAAACTCTTTTTAGATTATCTTCAGCAAAATGGGCATTATGCAGTCAAAACTGTTATCCGATTCCAAAGGGTTGGTAACACGACACATACACACCAAAGCGGTTTGCCCCAGTTCAAAATATCAATACAGCCCGTAAAATGCATATATGTGCCCGTAGTACTAGGATCAAGCCAGCAGGGGTCAGCGTTTAACTACTTTGTACTGCAGAAGGCGCTTCCTCTCCCGTTATGTTTGCATTTATCATCCTGTCGGTTTTATTAAAAGCTTTGCACATTTGTTTACTTTAGCTTGGCACATTTTATTAAACAACACCAACACAACAAACATTCGAGCGGCTGTTATAGAAGTATAATCATATATAGCGCTGCAGATTATGAAACAGGAATAAAGTAATAGATATGAAAGACACTAAATAATAGAACGATATTGAAGGCGCTATATAAGATATGTTTGTAGAAAAGAACACTATATAATTTACTGTAGATACGCATGAAAGTTCTTCGATGAGACAGAAATGAAGAAACGAATATAAGCAGCGAATAAGATGTGTGATAGATAAGAAAGTCACTAGTATGAGATAGATTAAAAATGCGCTGTATTACAGGTTGACACTTTTTACATTTTAACACATTTATTGAATTAATAAAAAATAATTATCAAAAAGAACATCATAAAACGACGCTATATAACAAAAGAACGCATTCAAGCGTTATTTACAATCTGATAATAAATGAACAATACGTTGTTTAATCTGAATGTGCCCGAGAAGGACCGAAAGACGGCAGACCGTCTTGATGTTTGGGAGCCTCGGCGAGCGGCAGGCTTGTGACGGTCCACACAAGGAGGCAAGAGATCGACTGAGAGCGAGCGAGAGAGAGAGAGAGCGAGAGCGCGCGCAACGGAGACAGGGAGGAGGAGGAGGAAGAAGAAGGGCGAGCAGTAGGCACACGAGGACGGCGGCGCTGCGTGCTGGGGACGGAAAGGAGCTGAGCTGCTCCCTTCTGGAGCCGAGCGGCCGGCATGGCTTACATACAGGTAGGACGGCGTCTTCTGAACTGACCTGACTTGGATGTGTGTTGTGCGAGCGAGTGGGCTGTTCACTAAGAATAAAGCGGTGCACGAGACAGAAATCCCAGGTTTGCGTCTCTTCTGTTAGTCGCGTCACCTCACTAACATTAACCTGCTGTCTGCGGCCGTGTCATCTCCTCAGGTGGAATTTACTTTTAAGTTCATTTTAATAAAGTGTTTCTGTAAATTGTGCTGAACTGAAGCTTAGCTGATGTTCAACAAACAACAGGTAGCAGAGGAGTAGTGGCGGGTTGTTCCGCGTCACAGAGCGCCGCTGTTGGCTGCTGAGTGGCCGGACGGAAGGTCCATCTTGCTGGCCGCGACATTCGTCTGCTAGTTGACAGCGACAAGCACTTGGCCTCCTGGCCACTGGCATGAAGCTCGTCCTGGCGTTTCATTGTCGGACCCGCAGAAGATGCGCTTCACCTGCCCGCTCCGCCCGGCTCGTCTGCCAGTTGCTGCTGTTGCGGTCTGCATGAACAGAACGAGAGACAGGCGGTTTGGACGGGCGCTGATGGCGCTGGGTTACGCGGTCCATTCCACGGAGGGGCTTCACCTTCATTAACAGCCGAATTCGTTTTGGGAATTCGTTGACGGCGGCTTTCCTGCACGGTTTCAATTACGTAGAGGGTTTTTCAGCGGGTATGCCATATGCTAGAGCCGTTCGGCTCATGTGAATTGGGGTCACTAAATTGTTCCTTTAACACAGAATTGGGGTTTCTAAATTGTTCCTTTAAGGCAGAATTGGGGTCTCTAAATTGTTCCTTTATGACAGTGTGTTTTGTTTCTGTGCCCAGGGATTTGAGCTGCGGCTCGCCCACAGAAGGTTCATGCATGGTCTCAAATATTATGTGGGATTGGCTTTTAAGCATTTGCCGTTTAAAAATGATTCCCGATACTCCTTGTCCAGTCCCATGCAGCACCAGTGACGTTTAACAAACAAACAATAATTATATGTTATAGCACTTGTGCATAAGGGGAATACAATTGTTTTTGTAAACTTTTTTTACAGTTGGAGCCCAGGCAGGTGAATAGGCTCACTCAGGGTCACCCAGTGACTTAAAAGTAAGGAGAGAACAAGCAAAGTTTGTGATCCAAACCCTTAAACTCCTAAAAAATAAATGTGCCAAAGCCATTCTTCAGAGTGACTACTCTTCAGGGTAACTACTTTTGGTTCCCAAAATTACCATCCACATGAAGATTCCAGAAACAACCTTACTGTGTTTAGATCCATTACAGGCATCATAAAGAGTTGTGAATAGATGAAAGCAAATTTAAGGAATATCTCCTGGTTTTTTTTAAAAAAAAAGACCCTGGCTGAATACAATAACAGGGGTTTCTTAATCTGTCAGTAAAGATTTTCTGTTTTTGTTCCATTCAAACCAAAAGAATCCATTTCTTATGCAAAGACCCCTTCCCAGAATGAAATGGTTCTTTGTCAAGCTTTGGTTCAATGAGGAACCACACAACCCAGTAAACTGCCATTACAGAACCAGTATAGAGTCTTCTATTTTCTTTAAAGAACAGCAGTTGTTATCTTGTATAATTCTCTGTTCTTATGTATAAGTATCACCTTTGCTCATTTTAAAGATATGTAGTTATAATTCTTTACACATCTTTTCTATTCAGATCTGAGCATTAGTGGTATTCATGGTCACCCAGAGATTTGTTTCACATTCCAGTTCTTTAGCCACCGAGGCATATGACATTTTCATTAATTTCATCTTCTTCTTCTTCTTTCGGACTCTCCCGTTAGGACAACAACAACATTTATTTCTAGAGTACATTTTCATACAAATAATGGAGCTCAAAGTGCTTTACATGATGAAGAAAGAGAAAAAAGACAAATAAGAATTAAAATTAGGGAACACTAATTAACATAGAATAAAAGTAAGGTCCGATGGCCAGGAGGACAGAAATAAATAAATAAAATCTGCAGGGGGTCCGAGGCCACGAGACCACCCAGCCCCCTCTAGGCATTCTACCTGACATCAATGACCTCACAATCAGTCCTCATGGTATTCAGGGTTCTCATGGAAGAATTTGATGATGACGGTCATGTGGAATTCTGGCCTTCAATCTATCAGTGTAGGGACATCGCGGTGCTTTGATCAGGGTGGTGGTGGTGCAGATCACAGAAAACCGGAAAAAGAACAGCAGAGAGAGTAGGAGCTAGTACGGATTATGGAGTCACCATTAATAATAATGATAATTTATTGAACATACAGAGCATTAGGATTAAACTAAGATGAAGCTACGAGAAAGTCATGTTACAGTAATGTGATTTCAGCAGTGTTTTAAAGTGCTCCACCGTATTAGCCTGGTGAATTCCTATTGGCAAGCTTTTCCAGATTTGAGGTGCCTAACAGCAGAAGGCCGCCCGCCTCACCACTTCTTTTAAGTTTAGTTCTTGGAATTCTAAGTAGACACTCATTTGAAGATCTAAGGTTACAATTTGGAGAGTAAGATGTAAGACATTACGAAAAATAAGATGGAGCAGATTGTTTAAGGCTTTGTAAACCATCAGCAGTATTTTAAAGTCAATTCTAAATGACACAGGTAACCAGTGTAGTGACACAGCGGATCATCTTCTTCCATCTCTTCTTGTCCTCGTCATCTTGTTCTGTCACCCCCATCACCTGCATGTCCTCTCTCAGCGCATCTGTAAACCTTTTTCTTAGGCCTTCCTCTTTTCCTCTTACCTGGCAGCTCTATCCTTAGCACCCTTCTCCCAGTATACCCAGCATCTCTCCTCTGCACAGCTCACCTGTCAGACTTTGTCTCCCAACTGTCCAACTTGAGGTGACCCTCTAATGTCCTCGTTCCTAATCTAATCCATCCTCATCACATCCAATGTAAATCTTAGCATCTTTATGTCTTTCAGGGCTGAGGTTGACTTTTGTCAAAAGGAAGAGTTGACAATGGTAATCAACTGTAAACTGTGACAAAACCCACCGCTACATTTTATTTGGACTCTCGTTGCTAGAAGGAAAGTTAGATTCAGTGGTTTGACTGAGATTCCCTGCGCTCTCGTGAGTAGCAAGGCGCACACAATGGCAAAAATGGCACTGACATCTGGCGAGAGATCAAAGCGAATGTGTAAAGCAAAATACTCCATGGACGATGTTGTTGCCTATTATCTCAGAACTGTACTATGACTTGTCAGACTCAAGTTTCTGATACAAGTGATCAAAGGTTCCAGCTTCAGCTGATTGGTCCCCAGCTAGTCGTGGTACTGACAATGTTCGCCAGGGAGGACTGCCACTTAACAATGATAAGAGGTAGAAACCAGATTGTAATGCACTGCAACCGTGTCCCAGCCACGCAAAGAGAGCCTGGCAGCAAGCAAACCGCACATTCTTGGCAAACTGATAGCCACAGCATGCAGCAACGGACGTTTTATGTTGACTTCTGAGTGAAACCGTTGCTTTTTGGAAAAAATATTCAGCCCTCAAAGAGTTAACTCTGCCACCTCCAGCTGTGTCCCGTGTGCCACCGTCTCTAGCCCATATAACGGAGCTGGTCTCACTGCTGTCCTGTAGACCTTCCCTATCACTTTTGCTGATCCCCATCTGTCACCAATCACTCCTGACACTCTTCTCCACCCTGCCTGCACTCTCTTTTTCACCTCTCTTCCACAATCCCCATTACTCTGTATCAATATCAATAGTGAATATGCGGACAATACAAATTTTCATTAATTTCATCTGCTATAAGAATAAAAAATGCATTACAGAGTCAGTGGAGTCAGGAAACACCCAGTCCTTTAAGGGATGGCAGCCCATTGCAGAGACCATAAACAGAGACTTGTAAGTGCTGGCCGCTTTGGTGTCTATTTGTCGTGCTACAGGGAGCCGCTGGAACACGAGGAGAACAAGCAGACATCACAACGCCCCTTACCTTGTGTAGTGTCTTTCTGAAGCGATCGTCATTGCAGTGCATGTAATAGCGAGGGGTGATCACAGAGGGGGAGTGAAGCGACTTCTCTCAGGTTACCCACCATGCCAGGCTGACCTGGCATCCGTTCCGTATCAGCTGGGTCACAGTACACCTGCTTTTCTTTTTCATTCGCCTCACCTTCTACACCATTAGGAAATGAACGTTTCTGTTTGTCCAGTTTCTGAACCTGCTTATTTTATGACAGGATTGCACAAACTGGAGCCTGTCCCAGTAGCACTGGACGCCAGGCGTGGGGAGTATGCCGATTACGCTGTAGCACACTCCCCTCACACCCTGACTCCTAAACGGCTAATCCAGGGTCATTTTTAAACCCAACCTGCTCATCCATTAGACAACCTGAAGCAAAAATGTGAACACAGGGAGAACAAGCTAAGATTTGAACCCGGCTGTTACAATTGTGAGGCAGCATTTGCACCAACTATAACAACATTTATTTCTTTAGCACATTTTCATACAAATAATGTAGCTCAAAGTGCTTTACATGAGGAAGAAAGAGAAAAAAGACAAAGTAAGAATTAAAATAAGACAACATTAATTAACACAGAGTAAGAGTAAGGCCCGATGGCCAGGGGGGACAGAAAAAAACAAAAAAAAAACTGGAGAGAAAAAAAATAAAATCTGCAGGGGTTCCAGACCATGAGACCGCCCAGTCCCCTCTGGGCATTCTACCTAACATAAATGAACAGCCCTCTTTGTATTTCGGGTTACCACTGGAAGGACTTGATGATGATGGTCATGCAGACTTCTGGCTTTTAATCCATCAATGTAGGAACATCATGATGCTTTGATCAGGTGGTGGTGGTGCAGGTCGCCACCACAGAAAACCGGGAAAAGAAACAGAAGAGAGAGTAGGGGTTAGTACGGATTTTAGAGCCACCATGAATAGTTATTATAATGAATTGAATATACAGAGCATCAGGATTAAATTAAAGTGAAGTTATGAGAAGGCCATGTTAAAGTAACGTGTTGTTAGCAGTTTTTTAAAGTGCTCCACTGTATTCCTATTGGAATAACAATAACACACTGAAGTTTAGTGACCGGCATTCACAGAAGTGCGGTGCAGTGAGGGAGACTGAAGTGACAGCCTTGCCATTTACAGTTCAGCGGTTTACCCACTAGGCCTTCCCCTGATGCCGCGTCTGCCAGGGAGAAGCCGGCTTGTTTTCTTGTGATTTGATTTCTCATTTTTCTTGTGTGATGAATTGTCAGTCACTGCCTTTGTTTCTTCTTTCCGTTTGTTCCATGGCCCTCGTGTTTATTTTCGCCTGCCATCCTCTTCTTGGTTGATGAGTTCACCTGCACGTCTGAACAGCAAGCCACCTGTCTGCCTCCTTGTGCCGTTCGTTCCCTGGGCAGTTGAGCCGGACATTGGAGCGGTTGGCTTGTTTCTTCTCTTCTTGATGATCTTCTTTTTTCATGTCACCTGTTTGAATTGGAGGAGAGAGGTTGTGGTGGGGGGGGGGGGGGGGGTTGGGGGGAGGAGGGGCTTGAGGGGTCAGTATTTCGTCCACTGTTGCCATGGTGCTGGTTACCGCTAATTGCAGAAGCAACATTAAGAGGGTGTGCCTGTCAGCCTTATGGATTTCTTACACCCTTACTGCTCTTCAGCCTCCTCCTCGTGGGCCTCAGCTGAGTGGGCCATTTGCTCAGGGAGGATGCTGGGTGCTTTTTTTTTTTTTTTTTTTTTTTTTCTCCCAAAGCCTCTCAGCCCCTCTGCTTAGACGCGGCACTGATTGGAAGAAGACAACATAGAGTGAGCTGCTGCTGCTTGTGACACGTAGGCATCTGCCGATTGGAGGAGCAAATCCGGTGTGTGTAGTAAGTCAGCATGGCTGGGCACTGACCCCACGATGGATGGGCCTGTTGTACCTGCCTTTCTGGTTTGGGCAAAGGATAGGAGAGCTATCTCTTAAAAAAAAAAAAAAAAAAAAAACACAAAAGGGTTCCCTTTATTTCCCCATTACTTTTAAGAGATGATACAATACAATACAATTTATTTTTGTGTAGCCCAAAATCACACAAGAAGTGCCGCAATGGGCTTTAACAGGCCCTGCCTCTTCACAGCCCCCCAGCCTTGACTCTCTAAAAAGACAAGGAAAAATTCCCAATAAAAATCCTTGTAGGGAAAAAATGGAAGAAACCTCTGGAAAGGCAGTTCAAAATAGAGACCCCTTTCCAGGTAGGTTGGGCGTGCAGTGGGTGTCAAAAAAAAGGGGAGTCAATACAATACAATACACAGAACAGAACAACAAGTCATCCTCAATACAGTATAAAAATATTACAAGTACGGAGCACGATTTAACAGTAGATGATATCCCATAATACGATTCAGATTTGTTTAGAGTCCTAGAGACCTCGGCCATTAAGCTGCCTCCCCCAATTGGCCATTCCACAGCTGAGCCAGCCAATCCGATGAAAGGAACCCTCTACCCAACGATTAATGCAATCCTCCATCAGAGATGACTTTACCTTAGGCAGGCAAAACAACTTGGCAGGTGGGCCGTGGCAACTAGTGCCACATGTGAGTACCGAGAAGAGAAACAGAATAAGTGAGGGTTAGTAACAAATTAGAACTCTCAACACTAACTAACAACAGAGATGCAGTCTGTACAGTTAATCAGCAGCTCTAGTCAGGGTGTGCTAAACACTTCAGCTGGGATTTGAAAGCTGAGACCGAAGGGGCATTTCTTACAGTAGCAGGCAGACCACTCCACAGTTTAGGGGCCCCCTATAACTAAAAACTCGACCTCCCATTGTTATTTTATTAATCCTTAGAATCATAAGCAGACCGGCATCTTGAGATCTTAATGTGCGCTCAGGTGTGTAAGTCATGATAAGTTCAGACAAGTAAGCCGGACCTCGGCCATTTTAAGTTTTACAGTATATGTTAAAAAGAGGATTTTGAAATCTGCCCTAAACTTAACTGGGAGCGAGTGTAAGGATTTAAGAACTGGAGTTATGTGTTTGTATTTTCTTTTTCTTGTAATAATTCTTTCAGCAGCATTTTGGATTAACTGGAGGCTGAATAAAGAACAGTTTGAACATCCAGTGAACACCGCATTGCAGTAGTCAATCCTACTAGAAATAAATGCATGAATTAATTTCTCAGAATCCTGTTTATTTAGAAAGAACCTTAATTTCCCAACATTTTTAAGATGGAAGAAACCTGATTTGGACAACTTTGTAATGTATGCTTTAAATGACCTGCTAGAGTCCAAGAGAACACCAAGATTGCGGGCTGATCTTCGCTGTTAAGCAGGGATGGTGTGGGCATTGCTGCGATACACATGTCACCACTGACTTGCTCAAACTATGGCCACCCAGTTCTAAGTCCACTTTTATTTCAGTAAACTCCAATGATGGTCACTAAACAATGTGTTTCTCTCTTTTTTTTTTTTGTTGGTGTCTTTACCGGTCTCCTCGTGGTTTGTGTATGCCTGTGGCTCTCTAAAAGGACAGCTGGAACCCATTGATGAGGTATGTGTCCCTCTCACCCACTTCACCCTAAATTTTATTAGTTATCCCAAGGGCCTTCCCTCCTCTGTATCCATGGTCCTTTCTGGCCTTTGTTGGATCTCCAAGCAGTATAACATGCCCTTGAAAAGTATTCACCACCCCCCCTTGGAAGTTTTTATTTTATTGTTTTACTAGCTGAAATTCCCAGCATTGCCCGGGAGGAAAATAAAGTGTTTTTTTTAATTGTTTGAGAAAAATATAATAAAAAAAAAACACAACTTTAAAAATAAAAAAAATGAACAAACAATGAAGTCTGACGAATGTGCTTGTCTTGCGGTCTTGTATGTACGTTATCATCCAGTTGGCACTCGGAACTGGACGACTCTATTTAATTTCAAAAGCAACAGGGGCGCAGTGGCACTCAAACATAGAGAATGCTAGCAGTCACCTCCAGCTCGCCCTCTGGTGGTCGTTCCGAGTGTCAACTGGATGATGACATGCATACAAGACTGCAAGATCAGACCCCACCGTACCCAGAAGGGAGGGTGGGTTAGGGTTGATTTTACCCTACAGTAATTTTAGTCGACCAATGAGAAACATGTGTACCAAGTTTCATGAAATTCGTGCCAGCCGTTCGTAACTGATGCTGGAACATGCATACATACACACACACACATACATTGACTTTTATAAAATACTCACTTCTCTCACCAACCACCGTGTGGGTGCTACGTGCTAGTCACTTCCCGGCTCTGCCGCTTGCGTATATGGTTGCGGATGTACAATTTAAACAGATTGTTATTTTTATGGGAATTGTTACATATACATAATAGAACTAACTAATTATCCACAGTAAAAAATAGTAAAACGTAATAAATTGAATGTAAATTATGTTTCATGTTGCGTTAGAGCTATTTGTTGCGTTGTATGTTTTCATTCTGTTTGGCTTTGAAATTAACACGCAAATACTTTTTAAACTTTTACTGTAAAACTTAAGTAAAAACTATATTTGGAATTAACTTTTCGTCAATATCGTATTAAATTTTGATTCTGTGTTTGAAGTTACATCGTGACAACGCAACGTATAACTGCCCGTGAGTGAATATCGTTTCTTTCTCTCTATTAAATAAAACGACTTTTTCGAAAGGTTTGTCCCTGTGATTTGTTAATTGTCATAGCAAAAGCTATTCTAACGGGAAACTGTAAACGTTTTAATACGAATGGCATATCAAGATCTCCTTTGGTATCTAATGTTATCACTGAAGATGGACTACATGACCTTTCTTGTCGCTTGTTAAAATTTTATATGTCAGAATTATTTGACCAATTTTGAACACAACTAATCTTGTCCTATTGCATAGCACTCTCTCAGACATAAATTACTCAATAACATTACGATACATCCTTCTTTCAACAGTAATTTGTGCGCTGGCAGACCAGACAGTGTTAATGGTTGTAGATATTCTACGTGATATTGTAAGCTGATATTTCATCTTCCGCACCATCACCACCAACTCTTTCAGCAGAGTCTATTGATACGCGTTTAACCAATTTGCCGTGTAACCGATCAACAATTTTTGCGTTAATTCATTTGACTTCATCGTTTTTCTGTGCTAGGATTGCCCGTGTACTCAATTCTTCTGTTGATAACCCTTTGGGATGAAATTCTTCAATAAGATTTGGACATAATATGTCTTCTTTTATTGGGAACTTAAAGTGAGGAAAACGTAAAAATGTATAAGAGCTGAGAGTGCAGGAAGTGTGTCTGACAAAAGCATTCACACGTATGAGAGCTAAGTGGACTGCGGGTGTGGGCCGTGAACCGGAAATGGTGGAGAGGAGGGCGGGACTTGTGAAAATCTCATGGCAATTGTCTCGTCTCAAGATTTTCTTTTATAATAAAGAGATAACATTTAATCACAATGGATTTAATTTGGCATTTTGACACTGATCAACAGAGAAAGACTCTTTAATATCAAAGTGAGAAAAGATCTCCACAAAGTCCTCTGAATTAATTTCAAATATCAACCACAGAATCTTAATTGCTGGCATTAAGTATTCACAGACTGTAAGTCAGTATTTAGTAGACGGACGCCATGACAGGCTTGAGTCTGTGTACACGGGTCTTTCTTTCTATATTGACTTTCCACATCTGCACACTGCCATTTTTCTCAATTCTTCTTTTCAAAACTGCTGAAGGTCTCTCTGTTGTTGTGCTGATCACAAACAGATGGCCATTTTCAAGTCTAGCCACAATTCTCAATTAGAATGAGATCTGGACTCGGACTCGGACACTCCAGGACATTCACATTGTTGTTTTGAAGCCATTCCAGTGTAGCTTTGGCTTTATGCTTGAGGTCACTGTCTTGCTAGCAAACAAATGTGCAGATTTCTGGCCGACCCTAGGATTTCCCATATTTTGCTGCTTTCATTTTCCCTGACAAGCCTTCCAGAGCCTGCTGCAGAGATACATCCCCACAGCCTGATGCTGCCGCCACCATGCTTACGGATTGGTGTGTTTTTTGATAGTGTGTCATGGCGTTTAGCCTGATGGCCAAATAGCTCAATTTTGGTCTCGTCAGACTACAGAACCTTCTTCCAGGTGACATGTCCCCATTTGGCCTTCTACTGAGATGTCCTGTGTGTGTGTGTTTTTGTTTTTCTGTTTGCCACTCTCCTATAAAGCTGTGACAAGTGAAGTACCCAAGCAATAGCTGTTGTCTGTGCAGCTTCTCCAATGTCTTCCACTGTAGCTTGTGACTCCTTCAGAGTTCTCAGAAGTCCCAAAGGTGGCCCCCTTCCTTGTTATCATCAGTTCTTGTGGAGGGCCTGCTCAAGCAGATTTACTGCTGTGCCACACTCTTTCCATGATTGATTTAACTTGACTATTTTCTTGTCCCCATCGCCTCACTTGTGCTTTCATTGAGTTGCTTGAGTGTTATTTAGTCAATTAGGCAACCATACTGACTCACCGAAAACTGGACCTTCCAGATTCATACAATCAGTTACACAAGAAATCTGAACAAACTAGTGGGGACCATTCAGTCCACCCTTTCATTTAGCTGATAGCTTAACTGTCCCCATATCTCATCCAGATTCTTTATAAAGGCTGTCAAGGTTTCTGCTTCAACTCCATGTCTCTCTAGTTTTGTTCCAGGGTCCCACAACTCTTTGCATGTAGAAGTGCTTCGTGGCTTCAGTTTTAAATGCACGTCCCCTTCATTTCTACTGATGTCCTCGACGTACCTGATTTACCCTTAAGCTGATTGACTTTATCAATGCCTGGATTGGGTCCCCACACCATCCTCTGTGCTCGAGACTAAATCGGGTTTAGTTCTCTGAGTCTATCACAGTAGCACATGTCCTTAAGTCCCATGATGCACCTGGTTGCTCTCCTCTGCACAGCTTCAAGTGCTGCTATGTCTTTTTTGTATCATGGTGACCAGAACTGCACACAGGACTCCAGATGAGGTCCCACTGATGCATTATATAGTTTAAGCATAACATCCCTTGACTTAAATTCATCAGTTTTTATGATATAACCTGACAATTGCCTTTTTAATCGCTTCTGTGCATTGCTTAGTTGATGAAAATGTTGCATCAACATAAACCCCTAAATCCTTTTCAGAGTCCAGTTCAGTTGAAACCCCAGACAGGTGATCTCCATTGAACTAATGATGGGACTTAATACCATTTGGCAACACCAGTAATGATTAAGGAGTGAATATTTATGTCATTGGCGGAGTGGTGGCTCTGAGGCTAGGGATCTGCACTGGCAATCGGAAGGTTGCTGGTTCGAATCCCGTAAATGCCAATAGGGACTCTGCTCTATTGGGCCCTTGAGCGAGGCCCTTAACATGCAATTGCTAAGCACTTTGAGTAGTGAGAAAAGCACTATATAAATGCAAAGGATTATTTTGTGTTTTATTCTTTAATTAATTTCGGCCATTTTGCAGAGATCTATTCTCACTTTGATAGTAAAAAGACTTTTTCTATTGATCACCATCAAAAAAGCCAAATGAAATCCACTGGGGTTCAATGCTTTATAACAATCAAAAGTGAAAACATTCAAGAGGGTGAAAACGTTTTAAAGGCACTGTGGCTATTTTTGGGACTCACACTCCTCTCTCACCCCTTTCTGTCTGTCAGCTTTATGCTCTCCACTGCCCAGTGGGTCCCAAGAGTTTGGTTTGCTTACTTATGTCAGGAAAGGACCCTACTTGTACTGATAGGCACAGTCCAGACATTTCTCCCTTTATTTTTCGCTCTGTATGATGAGCTCCCAGTATTTTTTAATTAGTTCATTTGCCTTGCTCATGGTTTCTGCAGCACCATTTGTCTCAGTTACTTTTCCTTTTGAATTCCTGCCCGTGGCCCATTACTCTGCCATTTTGTCTAATCTGAGCTGTTGTTTTACCTTCATAGCTCACATTATGTAACTTCTTGACATCCCCCTTGAATATTGGATCATTGCTTCATGTTGGCTTTTGTGATATTTCAGATTTTTTTAAGGAATTGGGATGCAGCACCTCCTTCAGGCAGATATTGCAATGCCTTGTCCTGGAACTAAAGGGACAATGGAGCTCCTGAATGACTTTCTGCTTTAGTGTTGTCTGTGTTTATTTTAATTTTCATTCATGTTTTTTCTATACTGCTCAAAAATTTAAAGGAACACTTTTTAATGACCTGGTTTCGCTTCCCGGGTCCTCCCTGCATGGAGTTTGCATGTTCTCCTTGTGTCTGCATGGGTTTCCTCCCACAGTCCAAAGACATGCAGGTTAGGTGCATTGGCGATTCTAAATTGTCCCTAGTGTGTGTGTGCCCTGTGGTGGTCTGGCACCCTGCCCGGGGTTTGTTCCTGCCATGCACCCTGTGCTGGCTGGGATTGGCTCCAGCGGACCCCCGTGACCCTCTGTTAGGATATAGTGGGTTGGACGATGACTGACTGACTGGCTTTTTAATGAGAGTATAGCATCAAGTCAATGAAACTTGTGGGCTATTGATCAGGTCAGTTAAGTAGCAGAGGGGCTTGTTCATCAGTTTCAGGGTTAGGGGTACGGGTAGGGTTAGGGTTAAATTAAAAACAGGTGCACTAGACGGGCAACAATGAGACAACCCCCAAAACAGGAATGAATGGTTTAACAGGTGGAGGGAGGCCACTGACATTTTTCCCTACTCATCTGTTTTGTCACTCATTTTGCATTTGGCTATGGTCAGTGTCACTACTGGTAGCATGAGGCGATACCTGGACCCTACAGAGCTGGCACAGGTAGTCTAACTTCTCCAGGATGGCATTGCCAAAAGGTTTGCTGTGTCTCTCAGCACAGTCTCAAGGGCATGGAGGAGATTCCAGGAGACAGACAGGCAGTTACTCTAGGAGGCCTGGACAGCGCCCCTCGTAGAAGGTCCTTCACCCTTCAGCAGGACCCACCGGCAAGGAGGAACAGGATGAGCACTAGCAGAGCCTACAAAATGACCTCCAGCATGCTGGCCGACCACTGGTGTGAATGTCTCTGACCAAACAATCAGAAACAGACTTCATGAGGGTGGTGTGAGGGCCCAACGTCCTCTAGTGGGCACCATGGAGCTCAATTGGCATTTGCCATAGAATACCAGAATTGGCATCTTGTGCTTTTCACAGATGAGTGCAGGTTCACCCTGAGCACATGTGACAGATGTGAAAGGGTCTGGAGAAGCCGTGGAGAACCTTATGGTGCCTGTAACATCATTCAACATGACCGGTTTGGTGGTGGGTCAGTGATGTTCTGGGGAGGGAGGCATATCCATGGAGGGACACACAGACCTCTACAGGCTAGACAACAGCACCTTGATTGCCATTAGGCATCAGGATGAAATCCTTGGCCCCATTGTCAGACCCTATGCTGGTACAGTGGCTCCTGGGTTGCTCCTGGTGCACGACAATGCCTGGCCTCATGTGGCGAGAGGATGAAGGACTTGATCCCATTGACTGCCCCCCACGCTCACTCTCCTGACCTCAATCCAATAGAACACCTCTGGGTGGGACATTATGTTTTGGTCCATCTGACGCCACCAGGTTGCACTTCATACTGTCCAGGAGCTCAGTGATGTCCTGGTCCAGATCTGGGAGGAGATCCCCCCAGGACACCATCTGTCATCTCATTAGGTGCATGCCCCACCATCCCCACCTATAATGTTGTCAGGCATGCATACTAGCACGGGTTGTGGGGGGTAGGGGGCATACAATTTGGAGTTGCTGTAATGACATTTTGGCCAAATGGACTCGCCTGATGCATCATTTTTTCCCTTTGATTTTCGGGGTGTCTTTGAATTCAGCCCTCTGCAGGTTGTTCATTTTCATTTCCATCTAACGATGTGCCATCCTTTCGTTCCTAACACATCACCATATCAGTCCATGTCACTAGAGATGTCCAACAGGATTTTTTTTTTACCCATTGAGATCTGGTGCATTTTCAAAGTGTTCCTTTAACTTTTTTGAGCAGTTTTTTATGGGATGCTAATAGAAATTGCAAAAGATCAGAATGAAGTCCGGATGTGCCACAGTGTAAGGTAGCAGCACCAATCATAGTGCCACCCTCCACAACTTTAATTAAGCTTTATTTTATATACCTGACCACAGCTCTGTGCAGGGACTGGTACTTTTCTCCCTCATGGCTCCTGGCACCAGGATTTGATTCCTAACACAAATCTGATTCAGGCAATAGGCCTGTGAGATTATAGTTCATCTCATGGGCAGCGTGATGCTCCATGGGTTTGATTTTTCCGCGCAGTCACTGTCTATGTTGTCTTCACTTGCCCCTTCTTTGCTCCTGTGGGTTTTCTTCAGATGTTCAGGTTTTCTCCCACCTCCCTAAGATATGGCCAAGTGCGGAGGAATGTGAGTGGTCAGATTTCCCCCGTGGGACAACCAAGTTCTGTCTACAGTGCAGTGAATTCAGAAAGTATTCAGACCCCTTCACTTTTTTCACCTTATGCTAAAGTCATTTAAATTATTTTTTTTTCTCATCAAACAAAACTCCATATACCTCAGAATGATAAACTGAAAATATGATTTTGAATGTGAAATTTATTAAAAATAAAAAACTAAAACCACATTGTATTCCAACCCTTTTCTATGACATTTGACCTTTGGCCATGCCCGTCTGGGAGACTCACTTAAGATTTGGTTTCATTACCTTTTTCCTTTACTGCTCTGCAGGGTTTCCTCTCCAAACTATCCAACATTTTGCTCTGCTGTTGGACCTGCCAGGCTTGCTGCCAGTCCTGCTGGGAATGTAGCTGCTGTCAGCCTAGTGATGAAGAAGTGGAAATTCTTGGACCTTTCCCTGCTCAGACTCCATCGTGGCTGTGAGTATTACTACTGTGCTGTCATTAATCATCATCAGTCAGCTAACAAATCAATCACTCCATTAATCTTTAATGTGTATTGCTTCTGTCATGGCAGGAAGCATTGCAAAAGATGTTAAAATGCAAACAAACACACCATTCGTAGTAGCACAGGAGGACATCTCTCTGTTATAAAAGAAAATCTTGAGACGAGACTTTGGCCAAGAGATTTGTTCAAGTCCCGCCCTCCTTTTCACAATCTCCGGTTCACGGCCCACGCCCGCGGTCCTCTCACCTCTCATACGTGTGAATGCTTTTGTCAGACTCACTTCCTGCGCTCTCAGCTCTTATACATTTTTACGTTTTCCTCACTTTAAGTTCCCAATTAAAGAAGACGTATTATGTCCAAATCTTATTGAAAAATGTCATCTCGAAGTGTTATCAACAGAAGAAATGAGTACACAGGCAATCCTAGCACCGAGAAACAATGAAGTCAAACGAATTAACATGAAAATTGTCGATTGGTTACACGGCAAATTGGTTAAATGCGTATCAATAGACTACGCTGGAACAGTTGGTGGTGATGGTGCAGAAGATGAAAACATCAACTTACAATATCACGAAGAATATCTACAATTGTTAACACCGTCTGGTCTTCCACCGGCCGAATTAGTGTTGAAAGAAGGACGTATCGTAATGTTATTGCGTAATTTATGTCTGAGTGATGGGCTATGCAATAGGACAAGATTAGTTGTATTCAAAATTGGTCGAACAATTCTGACATTTAAAATTTTAATAGGTAAAAAGAAAAGTCATATAGTCCATCTTCAGGGATAACATTAGACACCAAAGGAGATCTTGATATGCCATTCATATTAAAACGTTTACAGTTTCCCATTAGAATAGCTTTTGCAAAGACAATTAACAAATCACAGTGACAAACATTCGAAAAAGTCGGTTTATTTATTAGAGAGAAAGAAACGAAATTCACTCACAGGCAGTTATACGTTGCATTGTCACGATGTAACTCCAAACACGGAATCAAAATTCAATGCGATATTGACAAAAAGTGAATTCCAAATATTGTTTTTACTGAAGTTTTACAGTAAAAGTGTAAGTTTAAAAAGTTTTTGTGTGTTCATTTCAAAGCCAAACAGAATGAAATCGTATAACGCAGCAAATACCTCTAATGCAACATGAAACATAATTTTCTTTCAATTTATTACGTTTTACTATTTTTTACTATGGTTAATTACTTGGTATAATGTCAAATAGTTAGTTCTATTATGCATAAGTAACAATTCCCATGAAAATGACAATCTGTTGAAACTGTACATCCGCTTCCCGATAGAGAGCCGTGAAGTGACTAGCGTGTAGCGCCCGCCCAGGGGTTGGCAAGCTCAGTGAGCAGGGGGCAGAGCCCCCTAGTTTCTTTAATGGAAACATGAATTAGAGCAGCTATCAATGTGGATAGCATTAAACGAGGGGGTACCCAAAAATAACCGGTTCTGGAAAAAAAAATAGTTTTAATAAATTTTACTTACTGAAACTTTTGTCTCATTCAAAGTCCCCTCCATGTGAATGACTGCACTCGTCCCAACGGTTTTCCCACTGGAGGAAACATTTTTGGAATCGCCGAAGAGGAACGTTGTCCAAGGCCTGCAGCCATTTTTCTTTGACTTCCTCCACGGTACAAAAACTCTTTCCTTTGAGTTCTTTTTACAAGAAAAAGTCGCATGGAGCAAAGATCAAGTGACATCTCCCCTCATTTGAAACGCTGAAACCCCCCGTAGACCAGTGTTGTACTTAAAGCTGCCTCTTTAAACGCACTTTCAAGCATCACTACAGTCTCAGCAGCTGTTTTCCCCTAAGAGAAAACAAAATTTAAATGCAGACTCGCTGTACTTTGTGATGGGTGATTATAAAGAACAGCGAGTCTGCCTTAAATGTTGTTTTCTCTTAGGGGAAATGTCACGTGATCTTTGCTCCGTGCGACTTTTTCTTGTAAAAAGAACTCAAAGAAAAGCGGTTTTTGTACTGTGGAGGAAGTCAGAGAAAAATCGCTGCAGGCCTTGGACAACGTTCCTCTTTGGCGAGTCCAAAAATGTTTCCACCAGTGGGAAAACCGTTGGGACGAGTGCAGTCATTCACATGGAGAGGACCTTGAACGAGACTAAAGTTTCAGTAAGTAAGACTTAATAAAATTTTTTTTTCCAGAACCAATTATTTTTGGGTACCCTCTCATAGGTGTAGCAACATGGGTGATATCAAATCAAGTCAAAGTTTATTTGTCTCACACCATTATACACAGTCCATATGATATGGGTGGAGGTCATGCAGTGTGGGGGCACCTTGAGAATGCTATGCCAGTCTGCACATACCAACAATGCAGCATTTTTAGGTGTCACCTTTCCCATACTCAAAGCACTTGTCACAGATACCACTGTCAATCTGCACACTGTGTTCCATAGATGAGTTGTGTTTCTTCTGTTCAGTTCCCTCAGACTAACTTTGTACTCTCATAACACACTGGAGAACACGGCAGAGATTGTCCAGTACAAACTAGCACACAAGTTACAGGAAGGTCACTGTCCCTTTTTCTTGTCGTAAAAAGGAGTGTGGTGGACGGCCAGGGCCCTTGCCCAGCCAGGACGCCTCTTCTGTATATGGCCCGGGGAAACAGGGATGGACTGAACCGTACCTCCCCCGGGACGCTAGATGGCAGCCCCCTGCAGGACTCCATGGGAGATGGAGTTCTCTACGACCCTGTTGGGATCCGGGGGTGCCACCAGGGGGGCATTGCAGCGGTTCCTGAGCCCATGTTGGTGGTTCTTCCACCACACCCGGAAGTGCAGTCGTAAATGGGTCATCAAACAGCTAGAGCACCTCCGGATCCCAACAGGGTCGTTATAGAACTCCATCTCCCATGGAGCCCTGCGGGAATCCGAGGCACCACTGCCACCCAGGGAGCTGCCATCTAGTGTCCCTGGGGAGGTACTGTTCAATCCATGCCTGTTCCCCCGGACTATATACAGAAGAGGCGTCCAGGCCTAGCAAGGGCCCCGGCTGTCCACCACATGAGGTTGGCATCAGGAAGGGCAACTGACCGTAAACATTTCCCCCAAAGAGGGAGACAGCAGGGCAACTCAAAAAATTGCTGTCAAAATGTCCAAAAGGGAAGCCGAGTGGTGAATTTATTGAGTGGATTGTGAGGGTGGGTTTTGCACTGACGCCTTCAGTAGCTTTTTACCCCACCTGGATAAGCAGTTGTGAAGCCCAGGGCACGTATGGCCACCCTAACCCCGGCACAAGCGAGGCAAAAGACGATTTTGCACCCAGCACACGGTTTATTTATACAGTGCCCAAATCACCAACACACACAAGGCTCACAGAGCCCAACACGGTCCCTTTTTCCGCCAGTCCTTCCACCTCCACTCTTCCTCAGGATTTGTCCTCTTCCTCCCGACTCTGGCCATTGAGTGGTGGTGACTGGCTCCTTTTATAGGGCACCAGGAAGGACTGCAGGTGCCCAACGAGCTTCTTCCGGCAGCACTTCTGGGTGTGGTGGAAGTGCTGCCAAATAGGGCCCTGTAAATGACCAGGCGCCCCCTGGTGGTGGCCCCAGCAGGGTTGAGCTTCCATGCTCATAACCCGTGGCCCCGCTGTAAGCCAAGGGGGAGAAACGGTCTTGAAAATAGTCTCTCCCCTGATCCTTCCATACTCAGGGCGTCCACCACACAGTCTATTGAGAGATGAGATGGCAGGATTTGGATGTACATGCAGGTAAAAGTTACAGAGGAGCAGCCTCTCCATGCATCTGTAGCAAGAAAAACACTTAAAGGTTATTTCCAGGTTGAAATAC
Organism: Erpetoichthys calabaricus; assembly: GCF_900747795.2. Taxonomy (NCBI): domain Eukaryota; kingdom Metazoa; phylum Chordata; class Cladistia; order Polypteriformes; family Polypteridae; genus Erpetoichthys; species Erpetoichthys calabaricus. The sequence goes on along the minus strand of NC_041404.2, from coordinate 138,308,854 downwards.
TAAAAAAGAGATGCAGTGCTTCAGCCATTTAGTGTTCAGATAATAATCTTAATCCATCTTTATATCCTACAACAAAGTGCAGTTGGTGTTTTCTCGGCGGTGCCAGCTATCTTCTTGTTAGGTACGGCCACTGTCACACTCCTCCTGTTATCGCCTGCTTCACGATTTGACTTGACGTTGAGGGATTATTGTGTTTAGTTCCCCACAAGAACTAATCCTGGCTCCCCTATAAAAGAATCAAAGCTAAAAAGCGCTCGTCATCTTAAATGCAGCAATTCCATGGCTACCTGTAAACATTGGCTTATTCCAGACAATTCAGAGTGCCTCCTGCTTTCTAGTCATCCATTTGGAGGCAACGGGGCTTACACGTCTCCAGGCACAGCTTTAACCAGTTCTAATTTTAATTCTGTTTAAATATTCAATTGAAGTGAATTTTTAATATCCCATTCTATTTAAAGAGCCCAGTTCACAATGGCCCTGTCACATTATTCCTTCAGTAAGTCAGAATTATACTGGCACCCTTGAAATGTGCTAGAAGCGGATTGATTTTCAGCATACTGTAATTAGCAATGTCTAGAATACAGTAGAACCCCGATTATCCACACCCTGAATAACTAAGGTTCTGCATTAGCCAAGGTGAATCTGTAATCATAACTACACTACCTTCCTTAAAATTCATAAAAGCTTTGCCACGAATCCTCTACTTTACTTTTAACCTCGACTGTACCAGGCGAGTGGTCGAGGAGCTGGTGACTGTGGGAATGTGGGCTCATGCACCCCACTCCAACTGCACCCCTCGGCCATTGTCAGTGTGTCGCCAGTGTTGGCCATGTGCACCTGCTCTACTGGTTTGTTTGCTTTGGATTTTTGTGATTATACATTTCCGTAGTTCATTAAGTCTTCATCTTGAATATCACGATGAGTGGGCAAAGGAAGTGTGTTGCGGTATCCTTACATGTGGAATTTTAAACCGAAATGGCCATGGCCATCCGTTTTATCTAAGTTTTCAGTTATCTGTTGCAGCATCAGTCCACATTAACTTCAATAATTGGAGATCTACTGTAATTGAAAAAGACATTATGATCAGGGATATAAAATAGTGTAATAAATAATGAAGCATTATTGAAAAAGAATACTCTTTGATGGACTGGTGCCCTGCTTTGCACCCAGTGATTGCTGGGGTAGGCACCAGTTGCCCTGTGACCCTGCCATGGATAAGTGGGTTGAGAAAATGAATGGATGAATAAAAAAGAATGCAAGCATTTCAGCTTGGAGCAGCATGGATGTGTAATGATAAGTAGTCAGCAGCCATATACCACATGCCCTGCAGAAGAGGTCATCCACCTGAAGCTACACATGTTCAGGCCTGGCCAGTATTTACTGTAGATACGAGACCAACCAAGAAAAGTTTGGGTTGTTGCTGGAAGATGTGCTGGTGAGGCCAGGAGGGGGCACTTACCCTGAGGTCTGAGTGTGGATCCCAGTGACCCAGTGCAGTGATGGGGACACTGCACTGTAAAAATGGTAAAACCAAAGGTCCTCTCTCTGTGTTCATTAAAGATCCCTGGGCATCCTTGGTAACGAGCAGGGTGTATCCCGATGTCCTGGCTGAATTGCCCTGCATGGAGTGGTCATTCTGGCTGACCTAATCATTCCCTGTCTCTAACTGTCTCACTCTCACCACTTCACCACCTAACAGCAAATGTGTAGCGAGTGTACTGAAGCAAAATGGCGGCTGTCACATCATCCATGTGGATGGCACACTGTAGTGGTGGTTGAAGCCGCTCCCTACTCACTGTGTAAAGTGCTTTGAGAAGTGAGAAAAGCATTATATAAATGTAAAAAAATGATTATTATTGTTATTACTTTGCTCCCCGCTCGCTTCAGCTTGCCAACCCTAACCCCCCTATGCCAATGGTCTGCGCTTCGCACCACCTACTTTGCGTCTCTGCCGCTCATGTTGTGAAGAGGGGGGCTGAACGCACCCCAAGGAGATGCAGTCGCTCCTCCGAAACCCCCTCTTAAACGGTGATACAACGGGTAACAAATACAGTTTTTTTACCTCCTCTTTGCTCGATCAGCTGCTGGCTTACTGCTGCTGCTGCCGTGCTGCGTGATCTGCGCTTCGAACGTTTAAAAGTCTGTACAGCAGCTGTCCTTTTGTCTCACTGCCGTGTCTCTCTTCTCCCCCAGACATCCTCTGCTCCTGCTGGGGGTCCTGCTCCTGAGGCGCGCCCCTATGAAGAGGAAGATTTTCTATTCTTTTAATTGAGAGACGGAACTGTCCCCTCCTGGCAACACGAATTAGACGATTTACAAGTCTCCGACTTAAAGTTTAAATCAGAACTATATAATCAATCTCGTTTCGCTGTTCCGCTATTTCACCGAGTAATAATTTCCGTTTGTTTGCGCTAATGCAATCTTTATTATCATTGTTTTGAGACTTTCGAATTTCCGTACTTCCATTATCTCTAACCTGCTCTGCATGGGTATCGCGCCAATGTTTTTGAATTATTATGACGTTCTATGTTGGCTGGTTAAATCTCTTGGCACAAAGTCTCATCTCACAGGACATGAAAGTGTCTCTCTGAAAAAGTCAAGTCTCGTCTCTCTGAAAAGGTCTTGTCTTGTCCCAAGATTTTTTATATAATATAGAGATTATTATTATTAACATTATTATTATTATCATTATTAAGAGCCACTTCTCATTTTCAGGATCCCAAGATGGTCCCTGTCTGTGTGGATTCTCCCCATGCCTACGCTCATTTTCTGTGATGCATGTTTGTGATTTTCTTGTCCATCTTGAAGTCACGTGTGTCAGTTTGACTAGTGGCACTAAATTAGATAGATAGATAGATAGATAGATAGATAGATAGATAGATAGATAGATAGATAGATAGATAGATAGATAGATAGATAGATAGATAGATAGATAGATACTTTATTAATCCCAAGGGGAAATTCACATACTCCAGCAGCACCTTACTGATACAAAAAACAATATTAAATTAAAGACTGATAATAATGCAGGTAAAAAAATTATTAATTATTAATAATTATTAATAATTAAATTATCGCTTGGCCGTGGGCGTGTATGCACGTGTGTGCCCTGGGTGTCCCATACAGGGCTGCTACCTGCCTTACACCCAGATTCCTGTGGAGAATTACTGTAGTAGTCATGCAGTTGGTAGAGTTCATGTTCTGGGACTAAACGCAGCCAGTAAGATGACCCTGGCCTCACAGTGCCCCCCATCTTTCCTTAATGACTGTGAAGTCAGAACCAAAAAAGCGTTGCATTACATTGCAGATAATCACAAAATCAGACACGATTTCCTTGCATAAGTTTGAAGAGGGGCCAATGTTACCCCCCGAGTTACGTAGCAGACGTGTCCTCCATTGTGAGTGTACACCCCTGATATGCAGCCGCACATGTACTTTCAGAGCTGCAGGTGGCGCTCACTTCAGCACTTGTTTAAGTTTGATATTTTGAGGTTTTGAATTGCATTAAAAAAAAGTAAAAGAGTTGCGTTCTTTATTGAAAATGATATTATATTTTGAAATCTTTTTCTGGGGCGGCTATTACAATGCATGCTAGTAATGGTGAGGTTCAGGAGTGACACAGACTGAGGATGTTTCTGGAGTGTGCTGGAAAAAATGAAAGCCATGTAAACACGGACTTGTTTGGAGAGCAGCAGCGTCCGGCACAGTGACCAAGGCAGTAAATGAATAGCTGAGGACGTGTGAGTGGGAGCAGAAACGAAATTGAGGATGTTTGTTCCTCCACAGTTAAATGCCAGAATAAAAGCTTTAGAGGATTAGAGTGAGTGGGGAAAAATCAATCGTAATATTTGATAACAACTCTGTCTGGAAATGAAAGAGGTGGGGGGGGGGGGGGGGGGGGGCCTTTTGGGGGTTGGGGGGGGTGTAGGATTCTATCAGATCGGAGCAACAGACACAGAAGGAATTTTAGTTCCTGTGGCAGTAGAGGAGTAGATGAGTCACCAGCTTCAGGCTACTGCGTGGGCTCATAATGAGGCGGTGACCACCAGGCAGTGTTGTGCAGAAATTCGGGTTCATCCATGAGCCCAGCTTTTCACTTTTTTATTCTACTTTTCTTTGATTGGGTTTAATGTGAGTGCAGCTTTTTATAAAAGACCAGGCGAGTCTCCAGGTCTCTTCATTTGAGCAGGCCATGCTTTCAGAATTTTGTCATTTTCTTCTGCTGACTCATTTGGTTAGGTGGCTGTGACACTGAATTTTACACCTCAAGGCTGCCCGTTTGTGCTCACGTCCTACTCATTGTGAGACCCTGAGCAAGTCATTAAAGCTGTTCTTTCTCGTATTGTAAACATTTTTAATAAATGTGGATTGTTCCAGATCCCTCCTTCCTTACCAGTCTGAGAATGAGATGCGTAGTTTTGTGGAATATGGTCAGTGGTGCTCGAGAGCGCTTGATTCACAATCACCACATGGGCTGCGTTACATTACAGGACTTACCATATATACTCATGGATAAGTTCTCCCTCGTATAAGTCGGGAGTTGTGTAATTTCTGGTATTTTATAATGTTGGTCGTATAAGTCGAATGTGGAAAACTCACGCTATTGGTCCAAGAGATTATGATATGCTAAAGCCCACCTGAAAGAGTAACCACGGAGCACACGGCCTTTCTTTTCTATGTATTGTGTCTACATGACCACACAGCGATACCCAAACTATTCTGAAGTGACGTTTGCACTGCTTTCTTTTTTTTGTATCTCACACCCTCATACACCTTTATCATAAGAGCATCCCTTATCTACGATGGAGCGTTCGATCAGAAGAAAATATGAAGCTGGTTTTAAATTAAAAGTCATTGAAGTAGCGAAAGAAATTCGTAACTGTGCTGCTGCAACAAAATTTGATGTGTCTGAAAAACTGGTGCGAGATTGGAGGAGGAGAGAGATGTAAAAATTAAGTGTCGTATTTTTGAACGGGTGCATAAGTCGGGGTCTGATTTTATGATCGATTTTTTGGGTTTCAAGACCCGACTTATACGCAAGTATAAACGGTATGTCTGAATTGTGGAAGGGGGCACACATTATTGCTTCACTGTGGCACGTTTAAATTAGTCAACTAGCAGAATTAATTCCAGATATGGTAGATTATTTCAATGTTAAATAACTTTCCATTTTTAATAATGTTTGGTTTACTATTATTATCCTAACTTAATTCCGGAAGTCAATTACTGTTATCTAATAGTAACTGTCAACTTTTTAAATGGGCAAGTCAATAAATTAAAGAATTAACCAAGTGTCAGCTCGAACTATCCATCGACATCTAAACAAAATGAAACGCTACGGCAAGAGAGCCAGGAGGACCCCACTGCTGACACAGAAACATAAAAAAGCCAGACTGGAGTTTGCCAAAATGTACTTGAGGAAGCCAAAATCCTTCTGGGCGAATATCTTGTGAACAGATGAGACCAAGGTAGAGCTTTTTGGTAAAGCTTATCATTCTACTGTTTACAGAAAACAGAATGAGGCCTACGAAGAAAAGAACTCAGTACCTACAGTCAAACATAGTGGAGGTTCTAAGATCCACTGCCTCTGGCACTGGATGCCTTGACTGTGTGCAAGACATTATGAAATCTGAAGACTACCAAAAGATATTGGGGCGCAATGTAGGGCCCAGTGTCAGAAAGCTGGGTCTGCGTCAGAGGTCATGGGTGTTCCAGCAGGACAATGACCCCAAACATACCTGTAAAAGCACCCAGAAATGGTTGAAGACAAAGTGCTGGAGAGTTCTGAAGTGGCCAGCAATGAGTCCGGATCTAAATCTGATTGAACACTTATGGAGAGATCTCAAAATTGCTGTTGGGAGAAGGCACCCTTCAAATCTGAGAGACCTTGAGCAGTTTGCAAAAGAAGAGTGGTCGGAAATTCCAATTGAGAGGTGTAACAAGCTTGTTGATGGTTAGAGGAAGCGCTTGATTTCAGTTATTTTTTCCAAAGGGCGTGCAACCAAATATTAAGTTGAGGGTGCCAATAATTTTGTCCAGCCCATTTTTGGAGTTCTGTTTGACGTGATGTCAGATTTGGCTTTTTTTCATTTTTTTTTGTGTTGTTCCAATGCACATAAAAGAAATAAACATGTATACCAAAACAATAATTAATTAATTGTAATTTCAACAGTTTTCTGGGAGAAATGGTGCATTTTCTGGGAAAATTCCAGGGGTGCTGATAATTTCGGCCATGACTGTGTGTGTGTGTGTGTATATATATATATATATATATATATATATATATATATATATATATATATATATATATATATATATATATATATATATATAATATGCACTAGGGGGGCAAGCCCCCCGTTGCCTTTGGCGCCCAACCCCCAGTTGCAGCCAGTCTGCCGCTCGTGTTATGAAGAGGGGGGCTGAACGCACCCCAAGGTGACGTGGTTGCTCCTCCGAAACCCCCTCTTAAATGGTGATACAATGGGAAACAAATAATAGTTTTTTGTTTTTTTACCTCCTCTTTGCTCGATCAGCTGCTGTGCTGCTGCTGCTGTGCTGCGTGATCTTCATCTCGCGCGGTGCTAGAACATTTAAAAGCATGTACAGCAGCTGTGCTACTCTTTGTATTTTATTTACAGCCCCGGCCATGGTTTTGGCACAAAGTCTTGTCTCGTGGGACGTGAGTTCTTGATATTTTTTAATTGATACTTTCAAAATGGAATAAGAATCTGAAAATCTAACAACATCACATTAAAGTTTGATAAATTCTGAAAAGAATGATACCAAAAATATATATGTAGGTTTTAAAATAAGTCCGATTTAAAGCGTGACAAAAAAGTAAAAAAAATATCACATTAACTTGTTGCACAAAATCTTTGCACTTTTAGGCTTAGGACTTTATATATATATATATATATATATATATATATATATATATATATATATATATATATATATATCCATCCATCCATCCATTTTCCAACCCGCTGAATCTGAACACAGGGTCACGGGGGTCTGCTGGAGCCAATCCCAGCCAACACAGGTCACAAGGCAGGAAACAATCCCGGGCAGGGTGCCAACCCACCACAGATATATATATATATATATATATATATATATATATATATATATATATATATATATATATATATATATAATGCCCTCAAAATAGCCATAAAACAATCTTTATAAAAGGAGATTTATTGACAAAAATATGAAAAAAGATGCAAAAGGAGTTGCCAACAAGGCCATCTGAAAGCAAACAAGTCCCACTGCAAATCCTTAAACGAAACCCTTAAATAAATGCAAAAGAAAAGAGCAAATCAAACCACCAAACTCAAAGAAGCAACACAGAAAAACCCACCAACACTCCACCATAGTGCATTCAATGAACCGTGGGGACTACTTTCTTTTATATGGGGATGGGAGCGGCCTCTTTCAGTGATGCAAGGGGTGGTACTGCCCCTGGGATTCCACCCCCCCCAAAAACACAAAAGACACTTAAAGACATGTAAAGAAACAATGCATAAATATATTTAAACAAAATAAAAATAGTAATACATGAAACTAAATGATAAAGAGAAGAGAACAGTAAAAACAGAAATAAGCATAATAAGTAAGCCAGACTGAAAAATTAACAAAAAAGACGTAGCCAGGGAATGAACCTGTGCTAAAACATAAATGTCTTAGGGGTGTAGGAAGAAGCCTGAGTCCTCAGACGATGTTTTGTCTAGAGGTTTAAAAGTGGCAGACCCCAAGGGTGGAGAAAACTGGGTCAGAAGATGAGATTTAGGTTACCAACCTGCCATGTCAAAAACAAGAAATCCAGCCTGTCCTTCTACAAAACCAGAAAGTGAACACAAACTCGTAGTCAGAAACTCAATTTCTAGTTGATTTTCCAAATAGCCGACACTCTGCTTTGTATAAGGGTTCCATCGATTATCCACGAACTTAATGAGTCACCTGGAGTGCCAGCTTATATATGGTCACACCAGTGTCATGTGTTGCAACTGCTGAGAGAACCAAAACATCTGCACCCATTGAAAAACAATTAAACATATTAAATTAACAAGTCTAAAGTAAAATTGCAATAGGAAACCAAAGATGCAAGGGTTTCCCTGTAATTCTGAACCACGGAAAAAATATGTGAGCTCAAAAAAATATATGTAAATAATAAAAAAAAAATTAAATAAATTTAAAAAATATCTAAATATATAAAACACCACAATCGTAAGGAAAGGATGCTCACGTGAATGTGGAGAGATGGTTCAAACTACACATGCAAGGCGGCTCAGCCAAACATCATAACAGGGTTCAGGCTGTGAGATGTGAGTAATCAAAATTCTGAGTAGGTTTTGTTGTGCTTTCTTTCAGGGTTAATGACCAGAATGAGGATAAAGAGGGCGACTCTGACAATACAGCAAGTGACCCCCCTGCCACACCCCAGGACTCCTCTCCGGACCGCAGAAGATCAAGCTCAGACACGTCTCGCTCCGCATACACCCTCACTCGCCGCATTTCCAGTAAGACTGTTGGTCGTTCCTCCCGCTGACTATAGCTTACCTCTGTAAATGCCCAGGTTGCCCACCCTGGTGGTACCTTCTTCCTTTACTCTAAAATGGTATCAATTGCCTATTGAACAGGGACAGTACAGCCTAATTTCCTCTGCCATGATTACCCACACTTCCAGGATACAGAGTGTACTGCGTGAAATGATCAGACTTGACACACTTAAAAAGGTTTGGTAGCAGCCACCTGTATGATATCCCCGGCTGCAATGGCTTTTAAAAAACAAGACAGTTGTGTCTTATAGGGAGTCCAAACAAGAAATGAAGAATGGTTGTTTAGAAGACGGCTTTAAATGCCAAGACCGGAAGTGATATACGGGAACTGGAAGTGTCATTCTCCTGACATTGTAACTGGAAATGACGTTCTTTTGGGGCGCCGGAACAGGAAGCGACGTCTTCAGGGACAAGTCAGACAGGTTCTCCCCTGTCTAGTCTGCAGAGATAATAGAAGAAGGTTTAGCGCACCCCACCACCCCCCTGGCCTGGCGTGGAATTACCCTCACTTGGTCCATATAGCTTCCTCCTTCTCACACGTGTGTGACTACTGTAAATGTGAGAAGAGGTCATTACCCTGTGGGTGGCACTGGGCCAGTCTTCTTCCTTTAGTGTTCGCTATCTAGGATATTCATTCCAGTTTTAAGTGGGCTGAGGTCAAAGCTGATATACAGGGACACCTTGTTTGCCCCCCACATATCAGAGTAACAATTAGTTTTATTGATCTTCGGCTTCTTCTTCCTCATGGTACCCAATGCTCCTCCATTTGAGGTATGACCCCAAGTCTCAGTACCTCACTTTCTGGCAGGTTCACTAGCTTATCTTTCACTGAAGGTTACCTCTGTGTTCTTCTATCTGTCTCCCACCCCTACACAATCCCCCCTGCTGTCTCTCTCACACTTTCTGTTCTTTGACCTTCAGCCTCCCTGTCATGTTTTAACTCAAACATCTGCTCCTTCCACAGGTTTGGACACCAGAAGGCCAAGCTCCCCTTTGATTGACATCAAGCCAATCGAGTTTTGGGCCATTAGCTCTAAGAAGGAGGCGGTCCAGCCCACTTTACTACGCAAGACTTATGCGGCTGACGATGACTACTTCCGCAAGTTTGAGCCGCGGCTATACTCCATGGATTCAGGTTGTGATGATGTGGATTCCTTGACAGACGAGGAGATTGTATCACGATACCAGCTGGGCATGTTACATTTTAGCACACAGTATGACCTCATGCAGAACCATCTGACTGTGCGTATCATTGAAGCCCGGGACCTGCCCCTTCCCATGTCCTGTGACAGCACCCGCCAGGACATGGCCCACTCCAACCCTTATGTGAAAATAAGTTTGTTACCTGACCAGAAGAACTCACGGCAGACTGGTGTCAAGCGGAAGACCCAGAATCCGGTGTTTGAGGAGCGTTATACCTTTGACATTCCGTTCATGGAAGCTCAGCGACGCACCCTCCTTCTGTCCATCATTGACTTTGACAAGTTTTCACGCCACTGTGTCATTGGCAAGGTGACAATGCCCCTCGGTGATGTGGATTTGATCAAAGGTGGCCACTGGTGGAAAGCATTGGTACCCAGTTCACAGGTATAAAATATTCATTCTTTGGTTTTGCCAGTTTTGCACGTGTGAAATTAAAAATTCTCAAAAAAATGTAATGTATTTTGTTAAGGACCCTCTGAAACAAGAGTGCGTGTGAACAAGAAGACGAACGAAAGAGCCATTATTGAGATTTGATTTCGTTTCAAATTTTTGTGGCTTTCTTCTTGCCCTTAGGTGGACCTTTTCAGGTTTATTTTAAACCTTTGGGAGATTCCAATTCTGAAAACGATTTTCCTTAACTGAATTTACTGAATTACTTTTGCACCTTTAGTTTTACAGGTGCCGCCATTTTATAGAGTGGTCTGTACAGATTTGACAGGTAAAAGTCCCGGAATTGTGTGGCTGTGATACCACAGGATCGTAGGTATAATGGTCATGATGAACACTTCCTACTCATCTGAGTTTACAGAATGAAAACAAAGACATTGGAGTATTGTACTTTTGATCCTTTCAAAGGAAATGTTGACGACAATTTAGAATTCTGATTGTCGGCTTACCGACTGTGTGTTTTGACTTTTCGGTTGTGCCTGTTTTGTTGTCCATGTCCCATCTTCTGGTCCTGTTGTGAACTATTTTGTCCCTCGCTCTTCCTGTCAGAACAACAATGAAGTATAAGACAAAATCTAAGCTTAGCGTCAAGCAGAAAGGTCCAAACACGGGTAGGAGAGTAGAGAACAAGCAGAAAAACCAAAATACAATATGAGAATCCAAGGTCCAGGCACCAATGCAAAAGGTCCAAACATTATAAAGCGTTCTTGGAAGAACCTGTTGGCATCTTCCAATGCTAGAAAGAGAAAGAAGGAGATTAGTATTTGAGAGTGCTTCAGTCCAAAGAGGGAATGGCTGATGTGCTTGCCTCCATTTTAAATAGGAGTTGAGTGTCATGACTGGCAAAGGACATCATTGTTATACTTGTACTTTGTATGAAGTCCACCACCTTATAGCCTAGAATCCGATTTTACTATTTGCTTGTAGATTAGCGCCTTTTGTCAATTCTATAAATTTGTTTGGGCAGTTTACACCGCCATTTTTGTAGGTTTCACAGTCATCGCCATTTGTGGTCCCGTTGTTAGGAAGCTTCCCATCCAGTTAGGGATGTGTTCTCGGAGATCGTAATGTTGATGTGATGAATGTTAAGGCCATCAAAAAGTTCATTCTCTATCCATGTGGGCAGATTCCAAAACTCTTTACTCAAATATATTTTCTTATTCTCGACTCATGCTAGTATTTTTGAGTTTGTTTTTGGGTCAGGATTTGGCTTTGGTGTGCCCGACTTTCTGGTTTACGGCACTCATTGGCTTTCACCTACGTCTTTTCTCCAGTTTACTTTTCAAAAAGCTCTCACTAGTCTTTTAGCGGAACAATAATTATTATTCACAACCAGCAATGGCGGACTGCACAATAACGTGCAGTGAATCCACTTGGCTTATAGTTTTCCTCCTCTTTCTCTGTAAGTTTAGCATTCGTTTGCTCAGAGGTTGATGCGCTTGCTACTTCGGGAGAAGCTCGTTTTCTCCACTCTAGTGGCTCACTTCTTCTCTTCTTCCGTCAGCATCTTTTTGCGTTAAACTGATTAAGTCCATTTTTGTGTTGCAATTCCTTAGTACATTTTTCTTAATTTTTCACTTAACTCTTTGAGAGCTGAATATTTTTTCCAAAAAACTCAGTTTTCTGAAAAGCACACAAAACAATGGATTTCACACATAAATCAACATAAAATGTCTGTTGCTACGTGCCGTGGCTGCTGTTGGCTCATGTTCGGCATCTCTGGTGGCAGTGGCTGGGTGGACAGCAGGAATGCACAGTGGGCCTGCTGCATGGCTGTCTGCGCACAGCAGGTGGGTTGTGGTGGCAGTTACAGTGTAACTCAATATGTGGTGGCCCTCCCAGGCGAATGCTGCTGTAGGCACATCAGCTATATGAAAGTACCTCACTTTCGTTTTCAATATCCATCTCCAGATCACTTGCATCAAACTCTGAGTCCGACAAGTCAGAGTTCTGTTCAACGAAATTACGTAAAACGCCCGTGGAGTATTTTGCTTTGCACATTCACTTTGGTCTCTCGCCAGATGTCGGTGCCATTTTAGAGGTTGTTTGCTCTTTGCTACTCATGCACGCGTAGGGAATCGAGATTAAATTAACATAGCTATGTAACTTTACTTCTAGCAAAGAGAGTTGAACAAAAACATATGGGTGAGTTTTTTTTGCAGTTTACCAGTGATCACCATCCGCTACCCCTGAATTTTGACAAAAGTCAATATCAGCCCTGAAGGAGTTAAGCTGGCACTTAAGTGTTCAATCTGCCTCAAGAATGATTTAAGATATGAAGAGTTAGGGGAAGTGACGGTGAAGGTGGTAGGGAATGAGAACGGCGCCCGTAACACATGCGCCACACGGCCACCCTGCTGGCTGCTGCTGAGAGTTGATTCTACAATAAAATAATATAAAAATAAAAAGAGGAATAAAAATCATCACCCCGAAAGCAGACAGTAGACATCACGTAGTATATGTGTACCAAATTTCTGGTCAATAGGTTTGTGAGTTACAGGTGATTTAAAATCGTGGACAGACAAACGGACAACAACAACATTTATTTCTAGAGCACATTTTCATACAAATGATGTCGCTCAAAGTGCTTTACAGGATGAAGACAAAATAAATAAGAATTAAAATTAGGGAACACTAAATAACATAGAATTAAAGTAAGGTCCGATGGCCAGGGAGGACATGTCATTCTCCAACCCGCTATAAGCCAACACAGGGCACAAAAACAAAAAAAAAACTCCAGACAGCTGGAGAAAAAAATAAAATCTGCAGGGGTACCAAGGCCATGAGACCACCCAGCCCACTCTAGGCATTCTACCTAACATAAGTGACCTCAATCAGTCCTCATGGTATTCAGGGTTCACATGGAAGATCTTGATGATGACGGTCATGTGGACTTCTGGCCATTAATCCGTCAATGTAAGGACATTACAGTGCTTTGATCAGGTGTGGTATTATATTATTATTATTATTATATTATTATATGGTATTATATAAGAAGAATATGACTGTGGCTGTCACAGACCAGCACAAAATGGCAGTGCCTTCAGAAAACAATAATTCAGAATGGCACTGCAATGACATTACTATCAGAATGATAAACAATACAAACAACAAAAGGAATAAGTTCAGAAATTAATTTGACTCATTTTAGACTCGCGGTACACTTGACCACATCTAAAGTTCACACATGTGGCATTTTGTAACGCAGGACACTCAACACACTTGTATTAGGAGGCGAGCGAATTTAACCCGCAGGACAAAATGAATAGGAAGAGAACTGCCAGTAAAATGTGTGTCCATAGGACCAAATGTCTGTCTTTGAAGGCCATGACTTGACCCCACGACAAATGAGGAGTTTCAAATATGTCAGCAAGTGAGATGAGCAAGATAATGAAATTTAACATTCTCGTCTTCAGATTCAGAAGTTGGCGGTGCCATATAGTGCCCCCGTATATTTCCACATATACCAATGACCCACGATTTGTTTTTCTCGAATTTCATTGTGCACCACTCTAAAGACTCCTTTAACTGACATCACTGACGTCATTTCCATATGAAGCATTTACTTTTCTTATTTTAGTCAACAGATGTTTTTGAAAATTTCACAAATGTTTCTGGTTTCAACAAATGAAATGCCTTCCTGCTTCAGGGCTGCACTTGGAAAACCACTAATTTGATCTCTTATGAGATGTATAGGACATAGTCGAGGTGCAGTACATTTAACAGATAAGTCCCCCCAGGGAGCACTGACAGGCTCTTCCTTTTTCCCATCAAATTCCATACAATTGATACTGTTATGACAATAAAGTAAAGTAAATTACATTTCTCTGCTGTGGCTTTGGTGCCCCGTCCTGATTCCAGGTTTATGTTATGTGCTAGTAAGACCTCTGTGTCAGTGAGGTGTGCCATGAAGAGACTGTGTCCTTCAAAGGGCTCGTGACATGACCCCGATGCATGAGCATTAGATTGCATGTTGTGCCCGTGTGTTCACACATCCTCAATGGTGGAGGCCAAGGGACTTTGAAGCTCATCCAGTTTGACATCTCGGTTCATTATAAGACCTACAGTACTAGGACTTTTGCCAGTGTTACAGCCCATAAACCATGAAACAGGGGAGCCGCTCGAGCCTGAGGCTGGGCTGCTTTTAAACTTTTATCAGACATGAGCCAGTGATTCAAGCAAAACTGAATTTGTTTCACTTCTCAAAAAGAATCAAGACACTCGGTCAATGTGCAACCAGTGAAGTTTGAGCCAGTAGCCCAGGAAGAATAATGTTTTGTATATATGTATAACTATCTGTCTCTCTCTCTCTCTCTCTGTCTGCATAGGCCTGAGCACAATCTGATATTTGGGTGGTCACCTACCAGATAACACTTGTGGTCGGTTGGCCAGTCGGCAGACTTCCACTATGCCCTCTCAGTTGCAAGAAGCAGATCATAGACATGATATGTGGTACCTGCCAAATAATACAAATAGTATATGACACGTGTTTGATCAGACCTATGCATGTAATACTCCGATCTTCACCCTGTCAAGTAGGTGAACCAGCCACCGTGGCACAACACTGATGTCTGAGGTTCGAGGGGGAGCAAAAATTGCAAACACCTGATGAGCCCCAATTAAGTTGAAAAATGTGTTGTGTACTCTTTGTATTATTTGACAGATACTATATATCATATACATATATCTACGGTGGGTTGGCACCCTGCCCAGGATTGGTTCCTGCCTTGTGCCCTGTGTTGGCTGGGATTGGCTCCAGCAGACCCCCGTGACCCTGTGTTCGGATTCAGCGGGTTGGAAAATGGATGGATGGATATACATATATATTTATATATGTTTATTTATATGAGGGGGGGACCCAAAAATAACAAGAATTTAAAAAAAAAAATGTATATGTCTCAGAACATTCCCAAAATTGAATCACCCTCAAAATACCCGTTTGCTTCTTGACCTCCTCTACATCCTAAAAACGCTTTCCTTTAAGGTCCCTCGTCATTCTCGGAAATAAGAAAAAATTTGCAGGGTGCAAGGTCTGGGGAGTAGGGGTGGGGTGGGAAACTCTGAGAAACGGCCGGACACTCAACGCTGTGTGGGTGGGAGTGTTGTCGTGATGCTGATCACCACAATTCAGGTCATTTTCTCTGTACTGCATCATGCAATCGCTTGACCAAATAATGGAAAGGGCAGTCTAGTACGCGCACATAGCAGCAAACATCGGAACTCACGTCCCTCCAGCCTCCAGAAAAAAAATTCTTGTTATTTTTGGGTCCACCCTCATGTACATATATATAGTATAGGGTGGTCCAGATCTATTTATGCAACTTTTAATGTAATGCAGGAAAACAATACAAGACAATAGAATTGTTCAAAATATCATGTAATAAACACCGTCTCCTCGCCATTTTGGAATGCAGGGCAGGTGCTGCCATCTATCGGCAACAAAAATAATTTTTTGTGAATTCTCTATGTAATAAACTTAATAAGTTATAGAATAATGAAAATTGCATAATTACATCTGGACCACCCTGTATATATACTAGGGGGTTCCCCCCCTGCTCACTTCACTCGCCAAGCCCCCTGGCCTGCGCTATGTGCGACCCACTTCTCATCTCTGCCACACGCAATGTGAAGAAGGGGGGCTGAACGCACCCCAAGGAGACATGGTCGCTCCTCCGAAACCCCCTCTTAAACGGTGATACAATGGGGAACAAATACAGTTTATTTTTTTACCTCCTCTTTGCTCGATCAGCGGCTGGATTGCTGCTGCTGCCATGCTACGTGATCTGCATCTTTTGGCACAAAGTCTCATCTCATGGGACACGAGTTCTAGCTATTTTTTAGTTTATCCATATTACTAACCGAGAATGCTAAACCGGATGGACGCAGGGACATCCGGCCATGGGCCGTAGCCGCAAAAAGACGTACTGCGCAGGCGCCCCAAGAAATGAGGCTCCGCGAGAGGCGGCCGCGACCACAGAAAAAAGGAGTGAGCACAGAAAAAAGGAGTCAAAGAAATGAGGCCCCTCGACCACAGAAAAAAGGAGTCAGCACAGAAAAAAGGAGTCAAACGCAGGCGACGCACAGCGCCGCACGAAACCCATTGCACACGAAACTAGCACACAAAAAAAAAGAAGCCGCTCGCGCCCACCTGCAAGCCCCCCCCCCCCCCACAGGCACCGGACGGAACACACACAAAGAGGACAATTCAACAAGCCACTGGCACACAAAAAAAAAAGAACCCAAAACCACCCCACCCACCCTACAAGCAACGGACGGGACACACACAAAGAAGGGGATTCAACAAGCCCCTGGCACACAAAAAGAAAGAAGACGCTCGCGCCCCACCTATCATGCACCACAACCCCCAATACCCCCCCCCCCCGCTCAGACGCCGCAAAAGCACACAACGCCGCACGAATCCCATTGCACACGAAACGGGACCCACACAAACAGGAGGATTTAACAAGCTGCTAACGCAACAAAAAAAAGAAGCCGTGACTGTCACGCCAGGCCCATTAGAGACGAGACATGGCACACGAAACGTTCTCAACAACGACGAATCAGACCCACAAACACACTAACATCAATAAGAAGTGACACCCAAAGCCCCATTCCTAAAGGAACTGTCCATATTAAACATACGTCATCTCAACACCTTCACACTAGGCAGCATAGGTGGATCTCCTTACAATAAACCACTATTAACCGTTCAACTGCAGAAAAGGCTCCATATTAACAGTGAGTGCGATCCTCCTTATTACTTATCCATATTTCGCATGCTGAGGAACAAACAAGTCATGAATACACGCTCACGGGTACAAAACGATTCGGCTCGGATAACGGGACCAAACACACGAACCCGCATGAAACAACAAAATACACGGCGGCGCATCTGCATTACATCCTACAATAGTTCATTTGATTTTGCATCTACCGGAGTAAATATCAGGTCACCAAAAGGCAATGACCCATACTGCTTTCGCGTATGTGGACAAATATTACATCGCATTGGAACAGTGCACCCTGAAACAAATCAAGAACGCAAATATGCACAAATCACGTCGGCACCTACAAAGCGCTTCTGAAACCGCGGAAGAAAAAATGTCTCGGCTCCAAAAACAAATGTCACTCCTTATTCCAAATACCGGTCCCAATCACAGAAACATCGGTATCCACTATGACAATGCACAGTAACAATGCACGTGACATCCGTCTTGCCACACTATTAATTATAGATGAATGTACAATGGCATCCAGTCACTTACTCAACACCATTGATAAACTTCTAAAAAAGTTAATGAGTAATAATATTCCCTTTGCGGGAAAGGTACTTTTATTACGAGGAGATTTTAGACAGTGCTTAACTATTACTCCACTTACAATGCGCTCAGCTATTGTTCAGTCCACCTTAAAATACGCGGACAATTGGCATTGCGTTGATGAATAATAATATTCCCTTTGGAGTGAAGGTACTTTTATTAGGAGTAGATTTTAGACAGTGCTTACCTATTGCTCCACATGCCATACGCTCAGCTATTATTCAGTCCACCTTAAAA
The DNA here is from genome assembly GCF_900747795.2 of Erpetoichthys calabaricus. Lineage (NCBI taxonomy): Eukaryota > Metazoa > Chordata > Cladistia > Polypteriformes > Polypteridae > Erpetoichthys > Erpetoichthys calabaricus. The sequence goes on along the minus strand of NC_041404.2, from coordinate 138,291,084 downwards.
TACGCAACGACGTCATATAAACAACACGAGACCGAACTACAATACATATACAGGCGCGAGACCTGATTGGTGATAATACGAAGAAACGAACAGTCCGCATATTAACAGTGAGTTCGATCCTACTTATTACTTATCCATATTCCTAACGATAAAGATCAAACAAGTCATCAATTCACGATCACGGATACAAAACTAGACGGCTCGAGTAACGGGACCACAAACACGAACCCGCATCAAACAAAAAAATTCACCTCGGCGCGATTCTAAAACCGCGGAACAAAAAATGTTACGCAAACAATTGGCTTTGCTTTCTAAAGATACACTTGGTACAAAACATGCGATTTCCAGATCCCGAATATAACAATTGGTTATTACAACTAGAACATTGTACACTCACCAATACAGCTGGACTTCACCCAGATATTATTACAATTCTTCAACCCTTCATCTGCGACGACTTACTTACGGAGATATTTGGAACAGCGGTCTCTTTAGACCAAATGCCCCTTTTAACACAACGCACTATATTATGTCCAAAAAATATTAATGTTGATCACATTAATAACCAGGTCATTTCATTACTTCCTGGAGAGACACGGCTCTTTCTAAGCTCTGACAAAGTTGACTCTGATGACGACAATGAACATCTGAATTTCCCCTTAGAATATTTGAACACTATTAACCCAGCTGGATTACCACAACACAATCTTAACCTTAAAAACGGAACAATAATCATGCTATTAAGAAACCTTAACACTAAACAGGGTTTATGCAATGGCACACGTTTAGTCGTCAACACCATGACACACAATGTTATTCAAGCAACAGTTCTTACAGGATCACATGCTAACAATACTGTTCTCATTCCTAGAATTGACCTTACGAGTTCTGACCTAGAATTACCTTTTACATTGAAACGCCGACAGTTCCCCATTAAACCTGCATTTGCCATGACCATCAACAAATCACAAGGACAAACCATGGACAAGGTTGGCATCTACCTCTCTGAGCCCATTTTTGGACATGGACAACTTTATGTTGCCTTCTCACGTGTTCGACGTTCATCTGACGTTAAAGTTAAAGTTATAAATGCTCCATGCCAAGAAAGACTCATTCAAGGACAGGACACCATCTTTACTACTAATGTTGTGTACAAAGAAATATTCCAATAAACCATTACTCTGTGCCAAACACTGTATTTTTTGCTTTCTATATGCATCATCCACACCTGCACACTATTCTATATCTAATTCATACATCTCAATCTTTGTCATGCCCCAACGCCAGGGGTTGGCGAGCGAAGCAAGCAGGGGCGGAGCCCACTAGTAGGAATAAGAATCTGAAAATCTAAAAATATCACATTAAAGTTTGAAAAATTCTAAAAAGAATGATACCAACCATATATATGTAGATTTTAAAATAAGCCTGATTTAAAGCGTGGCAAAAAAAGTGACATAAAATCGTTGCACTTTTAGGCTTAGGATTTTATATATAGAGTAGATACTGTATATACAGTATATAGAATTCTACGCTGTGGCTGATGGTTCTGATGGCCTGATCAGCAGATTGCACAAAAAATTCAAATACCGTATTTACCCGTGTACCACGCACACATTTTTTCCCGAAAATTAGCATTAGAAAATCAGGTGCACGTCATACACAAGGAAATTTTTTTCTGTAATATTTACTTCTTCTGCTTGCGCGTCTTACACGAGGCCGCGTGGTACACGAGTAAATATGGTAAAAAGGCCACAGTTGCAGCATTTTTGTCTTTCCCAACCACTAACAGTTTCATTGCCTCACTGGATTACGGATTTTTTTTAAGGACACGTCTTTTGTCTCATTGTGAGTTATACTTAGCTACGATGCATTTCTAAAAGACAGAATTCAGACATTTAGTTTCGTTTGGGCCCATACGTCCAAAATGGAGTGTAACGGAGCCATATTTCCTTCTCTATACTTCTAAAACAACAACATTTCTTTCTATAGCACATTTTCATACAAACAACATAGCTCAATGTGCTTTATAAGATGTCAAAGAGAGAGTTACAAGCAAAGAAAAGCAAATAAGATTAGGCAATAATATGAAAAAATAACACTGGTCAACAAGCATTTTGCTACTGGGATTCTTTCATCTGTACGTTAACAAATTTCACTTGCTGACTCCAAATCTGAAAACCGTTTTTGTCCAGCACGTCCCATTTTTTAGTTCTGATGTTCCAAGTCTTGTACAACTAGGGTGACTGGACAGTACAGGTGATGTGTTTCAGCATTTAAGAAATAAGTTTGGTCTCAAGAAAAGCAAAGCCAATATTAAGGAAGGTGTTTTTGTTGGCCCTGAAATCCATGAACTGATGCTTGACGAGGAGTTCAAAAGGAAACTGAAGCCCACTGAATCTGCACCCTCGTTCGTGCGGGTTGTCCAGAATTTTCTTGACAGTCACAGAACAAATAATTATACTGATCTTGTGGAGAATATGCTGAAAGTATATTAGCTTACGGGAGCCAGAATGTCACTGAAGACGCATTTTATACATTCTCATCTCGACTTTTTTCCACCAAATGAGCATGAGGAAAGATTTCATCAAGATATAAAGGTGATGGAAAACTGATATCGGGGAAAATTCACTCCGAGCATGATGGGTGACAACTGTTGGTTCTTGCAAAGAGAGATGGATGTGCAGTACAAGTGCAAAAGCGAGTGACTCCCAACATTTTTGGGCACGCTGACCTCACTTTTATATTGAGGTAAATTGACATAAATATACTTTAACGTGTCTCTGGAATCGTCTTTTGGTTTGTTTTCAGAATAAACACATCAAAACAATTTTGGTGGGACAGAGTCCAAACTCCAGGTATCGTGTTGATATATTATATTGATATTCAAAAGTGTCAAAATGTCAATGATGTGTATTTCAAAAACCTGACGTGCTAGCTTAATTCTGATTTCATATATGAAGTCAGTGTAAAAAACTTAATAAAGAGCTGCTCTGAAGTTCCCAGAAGCCAGTGTAAGTAACAAAAAAATAAATCTATACAATCTTAAAAAAACAGATAAAAGTCAAGTTCCAGAGTAGCATCCTTATATACAACTAGCTGTGTAGGCCCGTCCTGTAAAAAGCCCCGGGGTCCTAGAAACTATTGAAATTGTCAGAAAAAAACCTGAAATGTAGAGATGTCAGGTAATAGAAAGGAACTCCTTTCTGGGCTTCTCTCTCCGAGGAGGATTCGTTTTGCCGACGTACTCGCCTCACTTGTGCATTAGCGGCTAAGTGAGTGTCTGTTTATTGCGAGGTTTCGTTGTGCCAATGTGCTCGCCCTGCTTGTGCATTTGCTTACGTGAGTTTCTGTTTCCTCAGAGGTGAAGCCCTTATCCCGACTTCTCCTCTCACTTCCGGGCCGGACAGACAGACACACACACACTTCCACTCGTAGACATTTATGTATAAGATATTGTGATGCAAGTCTCTAAAGATGAGTCCAGTGATCACAAAAACCCTCCGGTTAAGGTGGAGAACACCAATAACAGCGCCAAAGAAACTCTTTTTTTTTAATTGGGTTTCTGTTCATTCATTGGTCATGAGTCCTGTCTTTAATTCAAAAGTGGGGGCTTCTTATTCTTTCATTTTCCAGAATTATTTTTGTAAAACTGTTTTAGAAAAAAGTACATGCGCTTTGCCCATTGAGAGCATACAACTGGCTGACGTGACGTGTGAACATCAAGTAACGTGAGATTTTTTCATGGACATTTTTTTTGTATTGTTTGCTGTTGATCAGTTTTGGTCACCATATCAGAAACTTCGTTAGGTCCGTTCTTCGTGAAAGCATGCAATTAATTTTTTTTTCAGCCATCACTACAAAGTACATGAGGTAAATAACATATAGTAATCCTTTAGTATTTCAGGAAATGGCTATAGTACTAGGGTGCTGTACCGTGTTAGCCATTATGAATGTAGTGAAAAGTCAAGCGAAATGACCCCTTTAATTGACTAACTAAAAAGATTACAATATGCCAGGTTTCGAGGCAACTCAGGCCCCTTCTTCAGGCAAGATGTAATACAGAAACTGGAGTTCCCTGTGTGTATATACACACTAGGACAAGAAACAACATTGGTTAAATCTTTAAGTGAGAAATCTTACATGTAAAAAATTAATAGACTCCTTCAGGCTAGGGTTCATTTAACAAGAGAGAAGAACAATGTATGGTCAAGATCATTGGATAAGATAACTGTCCAACAAAGTCTTTTGAAGTTTCTGATGAGTTTTTCAATACAATGTGGGTGTGTGGGACAGTCCAAGAGATGCAAACAATCCTCATATCTGGTCATAAGACCCATGTCTCTATTCAAACCATGTTGCAATCTGTTCAATTTTAGCATGAGTTTAACTTGCCATTCTTTTCTCTCTTGCTGTGTTCTGAAGTTGTCCATAAGCACTGGGACTATAAAGTCCCTCTCACAGTGTCTTAAAATCATTTGGAGGTGTCAGCACCAGCCCTTATAAAGAGATTCTATTCTTTATGTAAATGGGCGCTTCTTCATTAACACGGTTGTTCTTGGGTTTTTAAGCACCCCAAAGTAAATCTAAAATAACTCTCCCTTTGCCTGTCCCATCCAGGCTTGGCACTTCAGCTCTTTCTCTCCATCATAAAGGAGTATTTTGTTCAAGTGATCAGCCTGTCCTGATTTGCGTTCATTTTAAATGAATCACTCTTCTATCGGAGCTCCATTTATGACATATTTTACTGTACATTCAAACAGGTTTTTTAGGGTCAATAAATCCTGTGTTTTGATTAGAGATCGACTTTTAATCGTCATATACTTTCCTCGTCTTTTTTTCCACGCCATCTTTGTTTTTTGGGTCTTGCCATTTTGAGCAGCATTTGTTGGTTGTTATGCAACAACCCTTCACAGAGCTGACATTTCACTTCATGGGATAAAAAGGTTGGCACTGTGCACTTCCCGGTCATGCAAGTTTGGGGGTAATTCCAAAGAAGCCTCTGCATGCTGCTTTTCGTGTTCTTACTTAACATTTCAGACCCTTTGGCTTTGATGTTGATTCCTGGTTTAGCGCTAAGATTCGATGAAATATAACACTCTCGGTATTGAACTTTTTCCTGGTATTTTCGATGTTCCTCTCCTGGTCACCTCTACAACTTTAGCTTGCCTTCCCTTTTCTTAGTAAACTTGTAAAGCAGTCTCACTCGCCATAAAACAATGGTGCCCCCTGCAGGGCTGGTATGCCCCATGCATCTTTTGTTTCTATTATAAACTTCTGTCCAGCTTCTCTCCAACGTATGAAACGAATGGAAGGATCAGCCTCAGCCTGGAGGCAGAAATGGTGATGAGGCCTTTGGTTTCAGGACTGAAATCATAAGCTAAAATGGCGATAACAAAAGGCTTAAAATGGTATTTGGGCCACATGACTGGACTCTTTGGGAGGATACCAGTTTCATTTATGGGGTTTTTGGGACTCCTGCATGTTGGGATCTCCTCCTGCCATTAGCTCTCTGATGGCACACCTTACTCCTCTTGCATCCTTGTTGGATGGAAGGTCTGACTTGATTTGATATTCTCTTCTCCCCTCACAGAATGAAGTGGAACTTGGAGAACTTCTCTTGTCCCTCAACTACCTGCCCAGCGCAGGGAGACTGAATGTGGACATCATTCGGGCCAAACAGCTGCTGCAGACAGACATGAGCCAGGGATCAGGTGACCAGACCACCAATGCTTTGACTGAATTTGTGTTTGTTTGTGCAGCATATGATACGCCAAATTCTTTCTGTTTGATCCCCAGACCCATTTGTAAAGATTCAGCTGGTGAATGGCCTGAAACTGGTGAAGAGCAAAAAGACTTCATGCATGCGAGGAACCATTGACCCCTACTACAACGAGTCCTTCAGCTTCCGAGTCGCACCGGATGACCTGCAGGACGTCAGCCTTGTTTTTACAGGTAGGAGCTAAAAGGGAGGAAGGAGCCGCTGGGTTTAAGAGCCACAGGTACACAAGCAGACACCAAACGGGGAGCCAGTTGAGGTTTTCTGTTCTGCCCCTGCTTTGTGCATGTCATTGGTGTTCATTAAGCAGGCCTTAAAAACGCTGCCAACATGGCAGGGAGAACCGCATACTGATTATATTCAAGTGTGAAACTCCATGAAACCAATGCCTCGGTCAGTCTTTAGGCCAAAGGAAACATGCTGGTGTATTTATGTCAGGTCTACAGAATGACCCCACTAAGCATTCATTCATTCTGTGAACCCAGTTAATCCCTTTCAGAGTTGTGAGGTAGGGGTCAGTTATTGACCACAAGGCCAGATCCAGCCCTACATGGGGGTGTTGGTCCTATTAAAATACATGGAGAAAATGTAATTTCTACTTTTAACAAAGTGGAGCATCAAGAAAAAATAAAGTAAGAAAATCAGGAAGCTCGTGGCTTTACCTGTGTAAGAACAACAACGTTCAACCAATGGAGTAATTGAGCAACATTCAACTTAAAGCAGAAACCCACCCGGGTCAGGACCCCTGTCACACAGACACTTTTGGCAGAATTCACGTTGCCAGTCAGTCTCTTTGCATGAGGCCTTGGAATGGGAAGGAAACCAAAGCAGCCAGGCACAGGGAGAATATGCAGACTCCACACTCCAGTAGAGATTTGGTCAAAATTGAAAACTAGGACTCCGGTGCTGAAATGTGTGAGTCGCTGAAAGTACAAGTGACACCGTAGCAGGTGACATCCAAAAACATCCATTGGTCCAACCTAGCAGATCATGGCTGTCTGCTAATTTTCTTAAATTAAATAAGTGATAAAACAGAGGTTCTTCTGGTAGGAACTAAATCGGTTTTAGATAAATGTGATCTTATTTCATTGACCGTTGATAATTCTCTAATCTCTTCTTCCTCCCAGGTTAAGAGGTTGGGTGTTATTCTCAATAGTACCTTAAAATTCGAAGCCCATATTAATAACGTTACTCGGTCCGCGTATTTCCATCTACATAATATCAGCCATTTACGTCCATCTCTTTCAGCTACCAGCACTGCTCTTCTTGTTCATGCTCTGGTCACATCTCGTATTGATTATTGTCTTCCTCACAAACTCCTTTACAAACTCCAATTGGTTCAGAATGCCGCTGCATCTCGTATGATTAGCAGAACCCCTTCCATAGAACACATCACTCTTGTCCTTCAACAGCTTCACTGGCTCCCTCTCAAATTCTGCTTATTACTTACAAGACCCTTCATAATCTGGCAGCTCCTTATCTTTCTGATCTTCTTCACATCTCCATTCCTTCTCGTATCCTTAGATCTTCTTCCTCATACTTCTGTCATATCACCTGTGTCCATATATTCGATCTCTTTTCGATTTTACCTTTTCGTCAATATCGCATTGAATTTTGATTCCGTCTTTGGACTTACATCGTGACAATGCGACATATAACTGCCCACGACTGAATATTGTTTCTTTCTCTCTACAAGAAATGTGTTTCCGACAATAGCATTCACATGAATGACAAATGATTTCTCTCTCGGGATTTCACTTTCACCAGACAATAAATCTTTTAATTCTTGCAGATACGCCTCTTCATTGGAAAGAAACACTACTTTTCCCTGATGGCAACACGAATTAGATGATCTACACGTCTCCGACTTAAAGTTTAAATCCGAACAATATATTGACCTCTTTTTGCTGTTCCGTTATTTCATCAAGTAATAATTTCCGTTTGTTTGCGGTAATGTGATCTTTACTATCATTGTTTTTCATACTTCCACTATCTCTAACCTGCTCTGCATGTTTACCGCACCAACGTTTCTGAACCTCTTTTTGACGTTCTACTTTGTCATCTACTCTTTGTCTTTTATTTCCGGCCCTGGGCCTGGATAAATCTCTTGGCACAAAGACTCGTCTCGCCCCCAACGCTTTTGCCTCTGCTACAGTCCACATGCACCTCTGAGCCACGTTGTCTTTTCATTGTTCTTTGCGGTTCCGGCTGCTTTTCTATATACTGTATAATCCACCAAGTCACCTGACCATGGTAGTAGTAGTTTGTGCGTACAAAGGCAGGGACGTAATCAGTGCAAGCGTATGACCCGCACTTACTGGGAATTCCTCGTTCGTGGGCAAAAATTGCAAGCCCCGGTCCCCATCACGAATGGGGTTCAACAGCTTACCCACGCCTGTCAGCGCCGGGTAGACACACGTTGATCCATTCAGTGTAGTGCGCTTGCGTCACCAGACATCCAAGGGCATCACAGACCTGTTAATGCTCAATCTCACGTGACTGAAAGCCACTTGTCCCTGTAAGAAGTTGGACGCCGACCGGCTGGCGATCGCGTAACTATTTAGCAGTAGGGAGTCTCATTCGTTTTTGGAATTAAGCGGGCTAATCGCTCCACCAACTAAGAACGGCCATGCACCACCACCCAGAGAATCGAGAAAGAGCTATCAATCTGTCAATCCTCTCCGTGTCCGGGCCGGGTGAGGTTTCCCATGTTGAGTCAAATTAAGCAAAATTTGTGTGTGGTGAGTTGTTGCGTCCGGGCACATGAGCAGGCACTGTGAATGCCTTGAGAGCGTGGGTGGACGTGTGCTCGAGTTGGTGGGCTGGGCTTTGTGAGTTGACTGACATGGCTATTTTTTTGCGTATCCCATGGTTGTCTTCCGGCAGTGTGAATGCCTCGAGAGACAGGGTGTCCTTGTTTGGTGAGTTAAAAGCTGTGATGGTTTTACACGCTGGTAACAGTCAGGCTGGCGGGCAGGCGTTCTCTTCCCATGGTCTTAGAGTTGGTGGGCGTGGCTCTGTGTTGTCGGTGGGTGTGGCTCGGTGTTGTCGGCGTATCCCATCGTTTTAGCGTTGGTGGGTGGGTCTCTGTGAGTTGGCGGGCGTGGCTATATCGTGCGTATCCCATGGTTGTCTCGCCTGTTCTGTCGGTTTAGTGAATTATATATATAGATAAGGAGCCATTAAAGCAGTGAATGCAGCTGTTCAAGATTGAAATAAGCAATTGAGGGTAGGGAACCATAACAAGCGAGACCACTAAAATGAGGCATCAAAATGGTAAGCAATACGTTCTTCATCTGCAATAATTGACTTCTCATTAAGAAACTGGGTTGGAGCCAAAACCTGCAGGCACTGTGGCTCTCCAGGACCGGAGTTTGAGACCCCTGAATTAATCCATCATTTACCAATTAGTGGGTCTGATGCTAAAGTACTTGCAGCCTTTGATTATTCTGTGTGGTTTGCCAGCGTGTCTGCTCTCCTCGTTTTCATTTGTCATTAATAAGAAACAACGAAGGGGGAAAACTGTATAGAGGAAGGGCAAAATAGAATGAAATCAACAAAAGAGAGTTATGCATTTAAATCAACAGGAAAAGCAGAAATGTTTCTTAATGTCTTATAAATGTAGAAATCATTATGCTGTGCTTTTTTGAATGTAGAATATGGGAAGAAAAATACCAGCGAATTAAATGAGCTCAGTGTGATCAGGTGTTGTCACTGATTAGGAATCCGGTTGGAATAAAAACCTGCAGCCACAGGGGGTCCCCAGGACCGAGTTTGGGAAGCGCTGCTGTAGAATCTATCTATCTATCTATCTATCTATCTATCTATCTATCTATCTATCTATCTAGTAAAAGCCCGAACCAGGAGGACTTGAAATTTGGACTGTAGGTTACCCTTGGCCCATAGCTGCTCGCTAAGAAACGGTTTTAAATATTTCGTGGTCCAAGCGCGAAATTTCTTATAGTTTTTTAGACCCGTTTGTATGCCTGTCCGCTTTTCACGACAGAACTACATAACAGATTTAGATCGGGTTTTTTTGCTAGAATTTGCTTGAACAGTCCGTTGATTTTGCGACTTCTGACATCGCACTAAGTGTCCGAGTTCGCTTGCGGTACCGATTTATTAGCAGGAATCCGAGAGAGGCTCATCGAGGGGCGGGGCCCTCCTCACTCACGCTTCGGCCTCGGGGCGTAACCTGAACTCCGCTTAGTTAGCGAACGAGAGAACTGCTTCACGGATTTAGATGTGTGTTTATTTTCTAGAATTTGCTTGAACATTCCTGTTGATTCTGCGACTTCTCTCATTGTGCTAAGAATCAGAGTTAGTTTGCAGGAGCGATATATTTGCACTAATCCAAGAGACAGACGCTGCGGGCCAAGGGGAGGGTGCAGAGTGACGTCAGGAGTAGAGAGCTGGGCAGGACTCTCCTCGCTGTCCTGTTTCACTAATGCGCAGGCGAAGCCGCGGGGGACGGCTAGTGTCTTATAAATGTCAAAATCACGCTGCTGTGCTTTTTTTGAATGAAGAATAAGAGAGAAAAACAAACTCCAGCTCATTAAATGAACTCCGTGTTATCAGGCGTTGTCACTAATTAGGAATCTGGTTGGAACAAAAACCTGCAGCCACAGTGGGCCCCCCCAGGACCGAGTTTGAGAAGCGCTGCTGTAGAATATTGAAATAAATCCAAAGTTAGCAAAAGCTGGTGAGAACAGAGAAGAGGAAAACACAAAAATGAAAGATGACCCAGAGCTACTTGTGAAGTAAGCTGTGTCGTGACCCGCAGTTCCAACAGTGTCATGCACTGAGCCAATTTCTTGTCCCCAAACGTGATGGATTGCACTTGCCATCATGTGATACTAACTACAAATACAAATGTTCATTAAACACTTCTTGTCACTGTGTTAACACAAACGCAGAGTGGCACTTGTGGGCCTCGGTTTGTTCCCTGCATACTGTGTGATCTACCCAGGAGCCACCAACAGGTGACGGCCCATCAAGGAGTGGGGGCTGCCTAAACAAAGCCTTTATTTTTTTTTTTTTTACAAAGATGCAGGTGTCCTTTGTATAATAAGGACCAAGGCTGTGTCCGCCGCCACCACGTTAAGAGCCTCTCCGTGGCCGTTGCTATGGTGATGGAATCCCTTGTGCGCGTCTCCCCTTCGGGGGGGGGGGGCTCACATGCGTTGAGTGCTTCACTTTTATTGGCTAGTTATGAGTAGATGTGACGGTTATGGACTGATGATCAAAAGTGACCCTCCGCCCCCAGCAGCAGGAAACAGACACCCCTGTCACTTTGAACTGTTTCTGAGTTTGGATCAATGGATTGATTGATTAATTGATTGATTGACATGCAAATCTATAAACACGCATACAGTATATTACATGGTAGTGAACATACAGAATGGAGATTTTCAAATCCTGACATTTTCGAAAAGTTAGGAGATTAGAAAATGACGAGTTACATTGGGCTAAAGTGCCAGTTCTCATCAAAACCTTCATTACATTCTTTTGTTCATGGCTGCACAGTAAGTAGTTCTGACACCTCGTAGACCAAGCACCCCGCGTTCAAATTTTGTGCTCAGCCATTTTCCATGTGCAGTCTGCATGCACTCCCTGTATCTAAACGGGTTTTCTTCTCTGTAAGCTACAGTGGTGTCTCAACAAGAGCCTGAAATTTGGAGAAGAGTCCAACTGCAGACCTCTGAGATTCAGGGGCTCCGCTAAACAGCCAATCGTGTTTGTGTGTTTAGGTCACATGACTTAGAGAGCAAAAACTCCATCTGGAAACTATGGATTTGTGGAGGTGCCAGTTTACATTCAGTGCTTTGGATTTAGTCGGAGGACAGGGGGAAAATACTAAGAGGTGCACAGCGAAGTATCTTTACCACAAAAACCTTTAAAGAAAATGTACTGTCAAGGCGGCCTGTTCTGTAATTTGATTACCTCGTCAACAGGGCAGAGCTGAGGAGATCTGCAGCTGGACCACTTTAAATAAAGCTAGGGCCAGCCCCTCCGCTGCAATATCAGGCATAATAGAAAGAACTGATAAATGCATAGGAAAATAATATAAAATAATGAATAAACAAAAAATGACCTAAGATTCAATAATAGAATTTAGAAAATTGTATTGAAAATTCGACAAAAAAGATAAAATACAAAGAAAAGACCCTTAAGCCAAGGATGAAAACCTGGCATAACAGCTAGGAGACCCTGCCTAGTGGGCTGAACATGAAAAAGGAAAAAGAGAAAAATAAGAAAAAGGACGTTTACTGTGTTAAGGAACGAGGATTACAAAATGATACACAAAACTAGAAAATATATTCGATAGAATATGTGAAAGGCACTATATATTAGATAGATGGATAAATAGAGACAAACAATGTGTTAAAGGCGCTATATGATGGATAGATAGATATGTGTGAAAGGCACTATATTATAGATAGATGGATAGACATGAAAGGCGCTATATGATAGATGTGAAAAGTGCTGTATGATAGATAGAATGTGTGAAAGGTGTTATATGATAGATAGAATGTGTGAAAGGTGCTATATGATAGATAGATAGAATGTGTGAAAGGCACTATATCATAGATAGATAGATAGTGTAAAAAGGCACTATATAGGCACCTGACCTGACACAGACTCACACTGGAGGCATGTATAAAAATACATAAAACTTTTATTTTCTTCAGCCATGGGACACATCTTCCCCGTGCCCAAAGGACACAAATGACACACCACAACACTCTCCTTTGGCACCACCACTTCTCCTCTAAGCTTTGTCCTCCTCCTCCTGACTCTGGCTGTTAAGTGGTGGTTACTGGTCCGTTTTATAGTCCATCCAGAAGTGCTCCACATGGTTGATGGCCTTGACGTGTGGAGTACAGGTCACTGCTCAGGCTTTATAACACACTGGTGAGGCCTCATCTGGAGTACTGGGTGCAATTTGGGTCTCCAGACTACAAAAGGACATAGCAGCACTAGAGAAGGTCCAGAGAAGAGCAACTACAGCGGATGAGTTATGAGGGAAGAATAAAAAAGCTGAGATGAACACTTGCATTAAGTTTAGGTCTTGTTAGGTCTGCATACACAATGGGAAATCTGAAAATTGAGAGAAGGATTTAGGAGTCGTAGTGGATTCTAAGCTATTGACTTCCAGACAGTGTTCAGGAGCCATTAAGAAGGCTAACAGAATGTCAGGTTATATAGCACATTGATGTGAGGTGTACAAGTCACAGGAGGTGACGCTGAAGCTCACACTGGTAAGGCCTCATCTGGAGTATTGGGTGCAGTGTTGCTATCCAGGCTACAAAAAAGACATAACAGGACTAGAAAAGGTCCAGAGAAGAGCAACTACAGGGGATGAGTTATGAGGAAAGAGTCAAAGAGCTGAGCCTTCAGAGTTTAAGAGGAGACCTGACTGAAGTGTGTAAAATTATGAAGGGAAAATTAGTCCAGTGGATCGAGACTTTGATTTTAAAATGAGTTGCTTTTAAGAACACAGCTGGAGACTTGTTAAGGGTAAATTCCTCACAAATATTAGGATGTTTTTCTTACACACAGGGTCGCCACAGCGGATCATCTTCTTCCATATCTCCCTGTCCTCGTCATCTTGTTCTGTCACACCCATCACCTGCATGTCCTCTCTCACCACATCCATTAACCTTCTCTTAGGCCTTCCTCTTCTCCCTTTACCCATCAGCTCTATCCTTAGCGTCCTTCTCCCAATATACCCATCATCTCTCCTCTGCACACGTCCAAACCAACGCCATCTCGCCTCTCTGACTTTGTCTCCCAACTGTCCAACTTGAGCTTTTTTCCACCATTTCTCTTTGATGGTTGATAAATATGGAGACGTGGATGTCAGTGAGTCTCTGTGCCAGAGTGATGCCAGCTTGGTAAGTCACAGCCTACAACCGAGGAGGACTTGAGCAGAAGCTCCTTGTCAAGCGGTGTGGAGTCTGCTGCTGGCTCCGTGTCCTGGCTCTCGGCTGAATGTGCACTGCCAAGTGAGCTGCATGCCACCTGTCACTGTTCTAAAGCTCTCAAGAGTGTAGTGTAGTGTCGGCCATGATTTGTGCTCTGTAGAAATAAAGAAAAAGTGGACAAGCCCTCTCACCTTGTGACACACGTAATGCTTCAGCTGTAGAGCCTTCATCCATCCTTTCATTTTCTGTGCCACTTGGCCAGTTCAGGGTTTGCAGTCAATGTTGGCCACAAAAGGGGTGCCAGCTTTGGACAGGGAGCCAATCGATTGCATGGCATCTCATGATTACACCATCAATGTCAAGTCACATCTGCTGCACATCCTTAGGATTTGTGGGATACCTGGAATAAAATCCACTCAGGCACAGGGAGAACATTTGGACTGCAGGCCTGGGGATTGAAGCCATGACATTGGCCCATAATCAGCTGCAGAAATGTCTTCTTATTTTTCTTCCTTTGGTGGATACACACTGGGGCAGGTGGTACAATACGGCTTAGCTGGTGTGATCTCAGGGAGTTTGGAAATCCTGCTCTGCTTGAGAGTTAAGGTGCCAGTGAGCACATACACTGTGGCCGTGTGGTTGCACTTTATAGCACCATCTCTAATGAGCGCCCCTTTTTAAATGTACCTCACAGATTTGGTTTACACCCTTTAATATTTCACTGCTTGTTTGCCATTCTGCGTTTCTCGTCTCTCCTCGCTTGCTGCCCTCATGGGCTCGATTCCAGCCTTAATAATGAAATGGGTGGCTTGGCTGGCAACTGCGAAGCTACAGATTTTATTTACAGGCAGCTTTAATGAAATGACCTGTGAACAGGGGACGGCGCTTTTCTCCATTAGTTAAATTGGAATTGCGGAATCGTTTTACTCAACATCACCTCTGACATTTTGTGTAAATCTCACCCACCTAAAACAGAGTCCATTAGGAAAGATGAAAAGTAAAATTAAAGAGTGAGAGGACAATCCCAGCTTCATTTAGCTCAAAGAAAGGTGCTGCTAACTGACAAGACCCCCGGACCAGCGGCCCTCATGTTCAGGCCTGGGGGGCTCCCATCAGGCTGCACTTTGCAATCAGTCAGTCATGTGCTCTCTAAATTGATCTAAAAATCACCTGTTTATTCTTTTCTTATTCTGCTTTGAGAAAAGTTTCTCTGTTTGAGATTTGTATTTACAGGCGTGTGAAAAACTAAGTGCACCCCGTGACATGATATGAAAAACACTATATAACGTAGAAAGATAGATAGATAGGATGAAAGGCACTAAATAATGATAGATAGATGGAAGTGAAAGGCACTATATAATAGATAGATAGGATGAAAGGCACTAAATAATGATAGATAGATAGATAGATAGATAGATAGATAGATAGGATGAAAGGCACTAAATAATGATAGATAGATGGAAGTGAAAGGCACTATATAATAGATAGATAGGATGAAAGGCACTAAATAATGATAGGTAGATAGATAGATAGATAGGATGAAAGGCACTATATAATGATAGATAGATAGGATATAAGGCACTAAATAATGATAGATAGATAGATAGATAGATAGATAGATAGATAGATAGATAGATAGATAGATAGATAGATAGATAGATAGATAGGATGAAAGGCATTAAATAATGATAGATAGATAGATAGATAGATAGATAGATAGATAGATAGATAGATAGGATGAAAGGCACTATATAATGATAGATAGGATGTAAGGCACTAAATAATGATAGATAGATAGATAGGATGAAAGGCATTAAATAATGATATAGATAGATAGATAGATAGATAGATAGGATGAAAGGCACTATATAATGATAGATAGATAGATAGGATGAAAGGCACTATATAATGATAGATAGATAGATAGATAGATAGATAGATAGATAGATAGATAGATAGATAGATAGATAGATAGGATGAAAGGCACTATATAATGATAGATAGGATGAAAGGCACTATATAATGATAGATAGATAGATAGGATGAAAGGCACTAAATAATGATAGGTAGATAGATAGATAGATAGGATGAAAGGCACTATATAATGATAGATAGATAGGATATAAGGCACTAAATAATGATAGATAGATAGATAGATAGATAGATAGATAGATAGGATGAAAGGCATTAAATAATGATAGATAGATAGATAGATAGATAGATAGATAGATAGATAGATAGATAGATAGATAGATAGATAGGATGAAAGGCACTATATAATGATAGATAGATAGATAGATAGGATGAAAGGCACTATATAATGATAGGATGTAAGGCACTAAATAATGATAGATAGATAGATAGGATGAAAGGCATTAAATAATGATGTAGATAGATAGATAGATAGATAGGATGAAAGGCACTATATAATGATAGATAGATAGATAGATAGGATGAAAGGCACTATATAATGATAGATAGATAGAAAATCAGTTCATCAGACGTTAGGTAAACGAAGAGGCGAGTATTAAATTCTGGACTCGAGGGCTCAATGCAAGTGTAACCTGCCCGCCTACATGTCAGACTTTTAAACTCCCAACAACCCCATTGATTTCCAGAGCACATTCTCATACACTTTCCGGAGCTCAAAGTGCTTTACAAGATGAAGAAAGAGACCAGCATTTCTCCATTTAGCTTATTTCCATGTACACCTGTACGTATTTATCGTGTGCTATTTGGTTTAATTAAATACTTGGAAGGAAACTGAAGAGAAAAAAGTGAAGGACTGAGAATTAGACTTCAACTCATTTGGATGATATCCTTAGAAATGAAAAAAATTCTGGGATGTGAGCATGACCTGACATGGCAGAGTTAAAGCACTGATGAGCCATGGAATTAAATTATTGGCAAGGATTGTTTTCTAATTAAGCAGCTGGGTTGGAACAAAAAACCTGCAACCACTGCGGCCCTCCATGACTGACTTTGCCCACCCCTGAGTTTGATTGTCATTACAGTTGGCATTTGTCCATTGAAATGTGCCACGCTTAAGTTTCTACCCTGCACAGGTTGTGTTAAACGTTTCCAGATTGAGTGCAGCATGCACCTAGACCGGGGTGCCCAAACTTTTGCACATACCATTTTTGTTTTGTTTTTTTTTTCATTCAGTTAGATTGTCATTACAGTTGCCGTTTGTCCATTGAAATGTGCCACGCTGTACCCTGCACAGGTTGTGTTAAACTCTTCTTTTCACGCTGCTGTGTGTTGCTGTAGCCGTGAACAGTTTTAATGCAGTGGCACCATGCAGACTCTTAGAGAACACATCAAACACTGAAATGAATGACTGCTTGAGTGGGTGGATTGTGCTGCTGGGATATGCGGGACCCTTGCAATTCAATGTCTGGATGAGAAAGGCTTACAGTATGTTTGTTTTATTGGCTAACTAGATAGAAGCTTGCATATTGTAATCTTTATAGTTAGCCAATTCAAGGGGTCATTTTGCTTGACTTCTCACTACATCCATAATGGCCGACACCCTACTGCTACAGTGGTGTGTGTTTGTTTGTGCACTACAAGTCGTTGCCACCAGGGGGCCTTGCAGTGCTGGTAAACCATCCTGGGTGCTTCAGTTGTCCTCGTCTTACTGTGGTAGGGACAGAGTGGCCCGGTGGTCACCTTAAGGCTGCTTGTGCAGTTCCAGCTTTGGTGTTTTCTACAGCAGGGGTCCCCCAACTCCGGTGGCTGCAGGTTTTCATTCTCACCCTTTTCTTAATGAGGGACCTGTCTTTGCTGCTAATCGACTTATTTTTTAAATTCATTTTAATTGACTTGCTCTTGAAGACCCCTAAGATTCTCCCCGCCTGTTGACGGTGATTTATTTATTTTTGTGGTGAGGAGCCCAGGAGCGCACTCCGCCTTGGCCCCGACTCGCACCCACTTCCCTCACCGAGACCAGAAAGAAACGGAATTAAAGCAGAAATTGACGAATATATTAAACGATAAATAAATCTTAATTACGCAAACTAAAAGGATCCCACAGCAGTTGCCTTTCCGGCGATACACAATAAACACAAACTTGACAAAAACAAACGACGAACAACAACCACACACGATGAAGTCTATGAAAAACGGCAACTGACGTAATGAAATGATGGAGGTGGAAAGTCCGGAGATCAGCTGGCTGTATGTGAATGTAAAGGTCAGTCCTACCGGGATTTCCGTGTGATGGGATCAGAAGCGCTCCTTCCTTTCATCACAGGATGACAACCAA
This sequence comes from Erpetoichthys calabaricus, assembly GCF_900747795.2. NCBI lineage: Eukaryota > Metazoa > Chordata > Cladistia > Polypteriformes > Polypteridae > Erpetoichthys > Erpetoichthys calabaricus. The sequence goes on along the minus strand of NC_041404.2, from coordinate 138,273,113 downwards.
CACAGGAGACGATCCAACACAAGACAAAGTGGCAAACAGACAGGACACAACAAAAGACTTCCCTCTCTCTTCTGTAGAACTGGCCTCCTTTTAAATCTCATGCCGGCCTCCTTGTGCCCAGCAGCCCCAGCACCCTCAGCAGACGACCAATCAGAGCCACTGCAGAGACTGCTGGGAGTTGAAGTTTTCACTCCGCAGTGGCGCCGCCACAAGCTGCCAAACAATAACGAGATACAAAATGAGCCAAACAGGACCAGCAAACTGTGTCCATCACACAATATCTGAAGATAAAGAAAGTTGAGGGTCCCAGGAATGTCGATCTGCTCAGGTCCCCCTTTGAAAAGCAACAATTTCGGACATGTCTGCTATTGCACAATGAGGGCAGCAACGAGCCACAGAGTTAAAGAACGGGTTTAATTAACGACGAGACTCGGCGCCTCATTAAGCCACTGGTTGGAGTTTGAGGTCCTGACTTAGTTGGTCTTCTGTTGCCTCACACACTTCACATGTCATTTGTGTTTGGTGGCCGCTTAAGGAAAGAAATGAAGCAATTCAGAGGAACGATGAAGAAATCCCGGGGAACAAATCTTAAAAAAAGCAAAGCAGTTGATTAGCAGCAAAAACAGGTCGCTAATTAAGAAAAGGCTTAGAATGAAAACCTGCAGCCCACCAGGACCGGAGTTGGGGACCCCTGTTCTTGCATATGTATAGAAATGACGGGACGGTTCGTCGTATGCAGTGTGCCCTCTAGTGGCTGAGTTACTGTGCCACAAAGCACCAGGCTGCTCATTCATTTTCTCCACTGACTGTAGTAATAGAGTAAAATGAGATTTGATTATATTTCTAGCCACTAGAGGGCACACTGCCCGTGTCAGGCAGCCACAGAAGGTGTTTGTGTTTTCCAATAAAATTCTTTCTTTGTTTTTCAGTTTACGGCCACAACATGAAAAGCAGCAACGACTTTGTGGGACGTGTCGTGATTGGCCAGTACTCAACCGGGCCCCCCGAAACCAGCCACTGGCGCCGCCTGATGACATCCCATCGCACTGCCGTGGAGCAGTGGCACAGCCTCAGGTCCCGTGCCGAGTGTGACCGGGTGTCCCCCGCGTCTCTGGAGGTCACGTGAACGGTCAAGACCCTCCAAATCAAAGGAGACGGACTGGGAGGGAGGAGGACTGGGATGAGGGGAGCAACTTTTCTTTTTTAATCACACATTCTGGACCTCTGGGGTGAGGTGGGGGGGGGGGGGGGGGGGGGGCGGACTCTTCTTTGATGTCCTGGCAGACGACAGAAACTTCTGGTGCCACCCCAATGGAGCAGAAGTAACGCACCCCAACGCTTAGCAAAGTCAGCTTCAGAAGGGACGATGGTGACCCCGAGCCCACCCTATCACTGTACAGCAGCAGCCTGATAGTTTCACACAATCGAGACTCAAGCCCACTTGAAAGCATCGGGTTTATTAAGGATGACAAAGACCGTCAGTCCTCTCCATTCTGGTAGATTATCAGCATTCACCCCTTTCCCTGTTGCTGCCCCTTGTTGTTCTTGTCATGGACTCTGGCAGCACATCCAATGTTGGAGCCCCCTGGTGGTTTTCATTTCGCTCATTGGCACTTCCAGCAATGCACTGCGCTGCCGAGGGGCACATCAGGATGAAGACGAAGGGGGTCACTTTACAATGAAAACACGATGCCATGAGACCACTTGAGCTTGAAGACCACTTGCGTGCCCCTGTTTGTCGTCGGCTGTTCATGTGTTGTTGTTGTTCCCTTTGTGGTCAGCAGAATGAAAATCATCTGTGTTGCCCTAAATGTGAAAGGCACTACATAATGGATAGATACATGTAAAAGGCGCTATATAACATAGAGATGAGAAAGGCGCTATATAACCTAGAGATGAGAAAGGTGTTATATAACAGATGAGAAAGGTGCTATATAACGTAGAGATGAGAAAGGTGTTATATAACAGAGATGAGAAAGGCGCTATATAATAGACATGAGAAGGGCGTTATATAACAGATGAGAAAGGCGTTATATAACATAGACATGAGAAAGGCGCTATATAATAGAGATGAGAAAGGCGCTATATAATAGACATGAGAAAGGCGTTATATAACAGATGAGAAAGGTGCTATATAACAGAGATGAGAAAGGCACTATATAATAGAGATGAGAAAGGCGTTATATAACATAGACATGAGAAAGGCGCTATATAATAGAGATGAGAAAGGCACTATATAATAGAGATGAGAAAGGCGCTATATAACAGACATGAGAAAGGCGTTATATAACAGATGAGAAAGGCGCTATATAACAGAGATGAGAAAGGCGCTATATAATAGAGTAACAGAAGTAAATCGATAGAGAGATACAAAAGGCAATATAAAGTATATTGGTAGAAATCAACAGATAAACTGACAGACATGGGAGCCACTAAGTAACTAAATGCCCAGATGTGAAAGGCGCTATATAATAGAGTAACAGAAATCAACACATCATTTGAGAGCCAAGAAAGACCATAAAGTGTATTGACAGATAAATTGAAAGATGTGGGAGCCACTAAATAACTAAAAAGTAAATAGAGATGTGAAAGGAGCTATATAACCGATTAATGAAAATAGATAGAGAGATACAAAAGGCAATATAAAGTATATTGGTAGAAATCAAGAGATAAATTGACAGAGATATGGAAGGTGCTATATAACTAAAAGATGAATAAATAAATGAATACAGAAATGTGAAAGGCGCTATATAATAGATTAACAGAAATCAACAGATCAGTTGAGAGCTATGAAGGACCATAAAGTGTATTGACAGAAATTAACAGCTAAATTGACAGAGATATGGAAGGCGCTATATAATCGATAGACAGCAAAGACAATACAAAGGCACTAAATAAGAGACAAGTGAATTGAGAAATGTGAAAGACGCTATATAATAAATTAACAGAAAGGTAAACAGTTAAATGAAGAGTTTCAGAAAAGCCACTGTGTACCTGGTGGACAGAGATACGCCATTCTCTATCATTTTACAAGCCCTCTTAGTCCTTACCAGCATCGTGGGCGCAGGAGCCTCTCCCAGCACCAGTGTAGTGTCCCAGTCCCCATTGGCAGGGTCACACACACACACATGGCCAGCTCACCGTCGCCAAGCCCCCTCACCTGTATGTCTTCAGAAGCCCACGCAGGGAAGACCCAGGATGTGAACCCCGGTCTTCTTACTGCGCGGCAGCCGCCCAGCCTGACTGAGAAATAAATACATCGACAGAAATGTGGGAGACGGAGGAGAAAGGCAGATACATCTACAACACAGAACAAATCGATAAGAGATGTGAGAGGCGCTATAAAACATGAATTGAGAGGTGTGAAAGGCATCATCATATAATAGATTGGCAGAAATATGTTAATGTTATGCATGAAAGGCGCTATATCATAGGTGAAACCTCCATTATAGCAGACAGGTAAGCAAACAGTTAAATTAACGAGATGTAAAAGGCACTATAAAGTGGAAGAACAGAAATGAAGTGATGTCTGTGAAAGGCGCTAGATAAGAGGGGGACATGCCTGGCATTGTGGCACAGATACGGCAGGTGAGTCGATGTAAAGGTTCACTTTCTAACAGAATCCACTGAAGTCCCATCAGCACCCCCAGAGTTTTCGAGGTCACCCCGATTTATTTTTTTGAGTCTGTTCAACTCCAGCACTGCGCCGTCCTGCTGCTGAGGGGCACATCACAATGCAGACTTTTTTTTTTTTTTAATGCTAACCCCCAGCCATGACACCCCTCAAGACCCCCCATTCACATTTGTTCTCCTTCAGATTGATTGTTCTCATTTCTTCCCCTTTGCAATGAGCAGACTGAAGATGATGACCCTGCCCACCCCAGTGCCCTGCCTATCTTGGTAAGCTGCACCCACGGATGTATTCTGCCCACGATAAGGCCACCGTCCCACAGTGAGCCAGCGGTGGCATTTGAACCTGCAGCCTTGTTGGCTTCTCCATGCTGGAGATCCCAGTTGTGACAGTCAGTCAGAGATTTTGGGGCACAGAATACACCAAAGTAGGGGCTCCAGCAGGTGGTCCAGTTTGAGAGGTGGGATGCTGACCGGTGCCCTCCAGTGGAAGACCTCGGGTGGGCTGGGGTTTGTTTAGTTGCTGTTGTTGTAATGATGAAGTTTAGCCTGACGTGATGATTGCTTGGCTGCCCCTGTCACTGTCACACTCGTGTCCCTTTACACACATTTGAGTGAACTGAAGTCCGCCGTGAGGACAAGACGCCTTTGTCAGGTGCGCACACACACACGCCGCTTTATGGGTGGGCACAGGGTGATCCTGGGTTCAATGTGCTGCTTGGCCTTGCATGTGTGCCAAGAAGCAAGATACCCCCCCCAGGCCAAAAGAGTCCACGTGGGCAATTCTTGCCTGTGCCACCAGGAGGCCTGGCACACGTGTGGATAGCCTGGCACCAGACGTCCCCCACAATACCTGATTTGTACCCATGTCCACCAGTCTGAAGGGCTCAGATTTGAGTGCTTATGTAGCGCCTGTCCCAGTGACCGTTATCTCACACCTACATCGAGCATGGGCAAGGCGCAATATAAATAAAACGTATTATTATTATACGGAATTAAAAAGAAAAGAAAAAGCAGTGCAGAGCCCTGGGACAAAATAGAGATGAAAGGAGTGGAGTCCTCCCTTTGGATTTGAGTGAAGAGATGAAAGGCGGCAGGGGGCCTCGTGTTATATAGCGCCTTTCACCAAACACAGACAGGGAGACACCTCATACTTTATGAATAAGCGAGCTGAGTGGGCTGCTCAGGGTGCAACTTGAACTTGAGGCCTGGGGTTTCAGGTCCCACTCCACGGCCACCAGATGGGCTTTTTTTTTTTTTTTTTTCCAGCTCTGGTGACATCTTCTTTGTGTCCCCTGTGACTGTTGCCCTTTTGTTTTTTGTCACGTGACCGGATTCTAATTGTTCAAATGTGGTCAAGCGGATGTTCCAGGTGACCAAACTGTGACTCTCTGGTGACCCTCCTCCCTGGAACGCGCTTGCTGTTGTGTCGAGTGTCATTGTGGTGATATTGTGTGACAAGCTGAGTGTCCTCAAACCAGAGACTCCACCTCTGTGCTGACGTCAAGTGTGGACTTCCATGATGTCAGAATCCCCTCCACGAGCCGCTCGTCTTCTCTGTGACCCCCGAGTGTTTCTCCCAAACCCAAACTCTTGTTGTCTTGTTGTGTGCTCGACGTCAGCTCACTTACTAACAATAAAGAGGGGCGCCGATGACCTGCTGAGTGTCACGTGACCGGGGGGGGGGGCGCCACACCTGCAGCTTCGTCTTGGAGCGATAAACAGACGGAAACAACCAGACGCCGGGGATCCGGCTACAACAACGGAGCTGGAAATAAGTGAAAGGCACTATATAGCCGATAGACATGTATAAAAGGCACTATATAACAGATAAATAAAGAATAGATGTGAAAAGCACAATATAGTGGATACACGTGAAAGGCACTATATAAGAAATAAAAATAGATATGAAGGACACCACATTATAGGTGATGAATACATTGATAGAGAAGTGAAAAGCACTATATAGAAGATAGAGAAATGTAAAAGGCACTATATAATAATAGATAACAGATAGATACATTGATAAAGATGTGAAAGCACTGTATAACATGTGTATAACATATTCTATATAACAAATAGAAATAGATATGAAAGGCACTAAATAACATGAAGAATTGATAAAATGAAAGATTTGATAGGCACCATATAAGAGATTGACAGAGAAATAGACACATTGAGAGATGGGGAAGGCACTATATAATAAATAGACATGAAGGGTAATATATAACAAGTTAAGAGAGAAATGCAAAAGGCACTCAGAGGTGAAACAGGGAAATAAATAAACTGAGAAATGTAAGGCACTATATTAAAGGCATTATACAGTATAATAGACTGAGGGCGGCACGGTGGCACAGTGGGTAGCGCTGCTGCCTCGCAGTCAGGAGACCCATCTGAGTTCACTTCCCGGGTCCTCCCTGCGTGGAGTTTGCATGTTCTCCCCGTGTCTGCGTGGGCTTCCTCCCACAGTCCAAAGACATGCAGGTTAGGTGCATTGGAGGTTCTAAATTGGCCCTAGTGTGTGCTTGGGGTGTGTGTGTCCTGCGGTGGGCTGGCACCCTGCCCGGGGTTTGTTTCCTGCCTTGCACCCTGTGTTGGCAGGGATTGGCTCTAGCAGACCCCTGTGACCCTGTAGTTAGGATATAGCAGGTTGGATAATGGATGGATGGATAACAGACTGATGTGAAAGGCACCATATAATAAACAAATGTATAAATTGACAGACGTGGAAGGCGCTATACAGTGTAACAGGTAGGAGGTGCTTAGATGTAAAAGGCGCTATATACTGGACAGTTAGATAGATTGGTAGACATGTGAAATGCACTATACAACAGATAGACACGTGCAAAAGGCACTATATAACAAATAGATAAAGTGATAGAAAGATGTGAAGGGCACCTTATAATTGATTGATAGCTGTAAAGATAGATGAGTTGGTAAATGTGAAAGGCACTATATACAGTATCTCACAAAAGTTTTATTAGGTCTTTTCATGGGACAACACTGAAGATATGACCCTTTGCTCCAATGTCAAGTAGTCCGTGTCCAGCTTGTATCACAGTGTAACTTTGCTGTCCCCTCAAAATAACTCAACACACAGCCATTAATATCTACAACACAAAGTGAGTACACCCCTAAGTGAGAAATGTCCAGATTGTGCCCAATTAGCCATTTTCCCTCCCCGGAGTCATGTGACCCATTTGTGTTACAAGGTCTCAGGTGTGTTACATTTGGTGTTATCGCTCTCACGCTCTCTCATACTGGTCACTGGAAGTTCAACATGGCACCTCATGGCAAAGAACTCTGTGAGGATCTGACAAAAAGAATCGTTGCTCTACGTAAAGATAGCATAAGGTAGAAGAAGATCGGCAACACCCTGAAACTGAGCTGCAGCACGGTGGCCAAGACCATACAGCGACAGGTTTAACAGGACAGTTTCCACTCAGAACAGGCCTCGCCATGGCCGACCAAAGACATTGAGTGCCACCTGCTCAGCGTCATATCTAGAGGTGGTCTTTGAAAACAGACGTATGAGTGCTGCCAGCATTGCTGCAGAGGTCAACCTGGCAGTGCTCAGACCGTATGCCCGCCGCACATGGCATCACATTGGTCTGCATGGCCATCATCCCAGAAGGAAGCCTCTTCTAAAGATGATGCAGAAGAAAGACAAGCAGACTAAGGACATGGATTACTGGAGCCATGTCCTGTGGTCTGATGAGACCAAGATCAACTTATTTGGTTCAGATGGTGTCAGGCGTGTGTGAGGAGTACAAGGACAAGTGTGTCCTGTCTACTGTCAAGCATGGTGGTGGGAGTGTGATGGTTTGGGGCAGCATGAGTGCTGCCGGCACTGGGGAGCTACAGTTCATTGAGGGCACCATGAATGCCAACATGTACTGTGACATACTGAAGCACAGCATGATCCCCTCCCTGGGCCGCAGGGCAGTATTCCAACATGATAACGACCCCAAACACACCTCCGAGATGACCACTGCCTTGCTAAAGAAACTGAGGGTAAAGGTGCTGGACTGGCCAAGCATGTCTCCAGACCTAAACCCTACTGAGCATCTGTGGGGAAGGTGGAGGAGCGCAAGGTCTCTAACATCCACCAGCTCCGTCATGGAGGAGTGGAAGAGGATTCCAGTGGCGACCTGTGAAGCTCATGTGAACTCCATGCCCAAGAGAGTTAAGGCAGTGCTGGAAAATAATGGTGGCCACACAAAATATTGACACTTTGGGCACAATTTGGACATTTTTCACTTAGGGGTGTACTCACTTTTGTGAGATACTGTAAATATAAAGCTAAGTTTCCCCTTGGGCCAAATGAAGTGCCAGGTGTTTGTCTATCTACATATCATATAGCGCCTTTCATTTCTATCTATCCATTTGTCAGAGTGAGGGAGCAGCGCCACATGATAGTAAGACTAACAGAGGGGGTGAGAGATGTGAAGACCCTCCAGATGTCAAAGGCACTATAAAAACAGAGGGATGTGACAAGCACTTCATGACGGATATGTGAGGCGTCATGTGATAAACTCAAGAGATGGAAGGCTCTCCATATGACAGACTGGTCCAGTAGGAGCCACTTGGCTTGTCATTTTCTTTAATTCCACTCCACTCGTTGAGATGGACCTCCTGGTGGACTCCGTGTCCCCAGGTGATGCCACCACTGAGCACTGCCCGCTGAGTGTAGCCCACCCGTGTGAAGTGGCCATCGTGTTCCCAGGATCGACTGCTTTCCGCTTCATGTGGACGGGGCACCCTGAGGTGGGAGTCCCAGCAGGTGACAGTGGCTTTAATGCCCGATTCTTCTTCGTGTTGAATTGTTTTTGGTTTTCTTCTTGTTTCCATTTTTGAAGAACATTCTGTGTTTTTTAGAGAAGGCCCCGTCCATTTGTAGCGCAGCTGCAGGACCACACGGACATGCTGGACCTCTGATGGTCGAGACCTCCGACCTGAAGCTCACATGTTAGAGGATTATATCGGGGAGGTTGAGGGCCAAATGGGAGCATGTGAGCTGACTGACCTTCAGACCGTAGATGTTCAGGTGGTCTGCTGGAGTCGATGAACAACCCAAGAACATCGGGAGATGGAGATTTGAAGGAAATGATGAGTGACTCGACCCTCGCTTGCCACTTTGATGAGCAGATCAGCACCTAGAAAGTGAGGGGCACAAGTGGGCACAGAGCTGCTCTGTCAGAGTATCGGGCACCAACGGCCAGCCACGTCTGTGTGGTCTCTCAAGTCATCGGGGGCTGGAGATGATCACCTGACTCTGACGAGACGGCGGCCCCAACCCTCATCTTAACCACTACGGTGCACCTATAATAGAATGTGATAGCCCCCTCAATGGAGGGGAGCCCTGGAGGTCTACTGTGGGCAATTCACAGACACACACCCACCGGCAAGAAACGAGCCGAAGACCTGAACACACGAAAACACAGGAAGGGGCAGCCGTCCAATCAGAGATGGAATCCCACCCACGCCCTACAAGCTGCCCGCACCGATCTGTTTATGAAGCTCAGTTGCAAAAAAATAACGGAAACGAGAAAACTTTGTGTCCCGCACATCCGTCTGTTCTGACTGTAACTGTAACACCAATGATGAATTCTAACAGTTAGATAACTTTACGTAACTTTTATTTTTCTAGAATTTTCTCAAGACGTTCATCAGCGTACGGACCACCCGCTCAGCACCACGGACATAAAGTCCAAAATGGAGTCGGGGCCTACTGTGGGAAGGCAGACCCGTCGCCCACGTTACTGCGGCGCCATCTTAACTTAGGGCAGTGCCGCCATCGGTCGCGAGTCCGGCGATGAACGTCGTCGACAACAACGAGAAGCTCGCAGGAAGAACGTGAGCAGCACATTTTCACCTTTGTGATGACGGCGAAGTAACACCGATGAGAAGAAGAAGTCCGTCACGTCCCAAAGACATAATGAGGCGAGATAATTCACATCTAGAGGAGGACCACAGAATGGGAAGAATATTCTTTAATGGATAAAATGGTAGAGACCCCCTCGGGAAGGGTGAGGAAAAAATAAATCGGAGTGAGGAGTCGGTAAAGCCAATGTGGACGACGAGCCAGGACCCCAGCATGGAGACCCCCCTCTCTTTTCTGCTGAATGGGAGCCTGCAGTGGGTTGTGGGGGTCCTGCACACCTGATACTCGGTGACGTGTCTGCTGCACTGCTGCCTGGTCAGTTTACTTGGGTGGGCATCTTGCACACAAATGGGAAGATCTTGTCACAGCTGTTGTCATTCCAGGAGCGCAGGGCTGCCATCCACGGGGAGGGGGACAAAGAAAGAGAGAGAGAGAGAAGACTTGGTCAGAAGAACCCCTGAGGACCCCCGAGCCTGTGGTGACCCTCACAGCACCCTCATTAATGAGCTGTAAGGTGGGCAGAGTGGAGGGAAGTGAAGGGTGAACTGGGCACCAGCAGCCCACCACTGGCCAAAGTGCTTCTCAGATACAAGTGGGCCTTCCTGTCCCCCCTCACTGCTGCTACGCCGGGTCCTGTTTGAATTCTGAAGCACTAAGGCTCGGTCAGGAGGAGCCCGGACCACCACAGATGTCAAAAACCCGAGGGTCTGCTTACAAGGGCATCTTTGCTTTTTGATGAAAATCTCTTCTGTTGTGCAAGACCCCTTTAAAATTTCAGAATGCCCCCCCCCCCACCACATGATGGTGTGTGCCATATAGTGGGCAGTAAACCGGATGGAACGGGTTTGTGAAAAATCAATAAATGAATAAAACACAAAGCACGTGGTGTCCTTTATGTCAATTATGTACATTTATGTGAATGATGTCATTGTTTCTGATTTAGGTCTTGATTACTCCAGTGGGTTGGCACCCTGCCCGGGATTGGTTCCTGCCTTGTGCCCTGTGTTGGCTGGGATTGGCTCCAGCAGACCCCTGTGTTCGGATTCAGCGGGTTGGGAAAATGGATGGATGGATGGACTTGATTAAACTGCGTTACGCATTGATAACCAAACTGTCCACCCCTAGTGGGTGAATGTGGGACACAGTTGGGCATTGCCCGTTTTTAGTGCCACACGGCGATGCAGAAATCCATCTGCACCACCCACTCCCACCTGCATCCCTGTGTGAACAGCTGACCTGCAGCTCCACCAGCCCTTCATCTGGTGACAAAGGTGGCACCTCAGCAGGTTGCGAAACTGAACCTGCCCGTATGTGGGGGACAAAACAACACGTGAGGGGTCTGTCACTGGAGGGGACTTTGGTGCCATCCCCGGAGGTGACACCTTCCTTCAAAAGAAGCTGCACTCGTCTCTTCTGTCTCCTTGGGGCTGGCAGTCTGTTCTGTCTGCTCTCTTTGGGGTTAGAAGCCCCCCGGACACTCTCTCTCTGTGCCGGTGACCGTGTGACAAGCAGCCATTACTTCCAGAAGCCTGAACTCTTGTGACACTTTTTTTTTTTTTTTTCCCCTGGCAAGGGAGGCAGCATCAGACCCGACTGTGGACCAAAGGACCACCTAACAAAACGCAAGGAGAATCGTCCCCTTGAACCCGGAGCGCACCCTTAAAGACGCCAAGATAAATTAGAAGTCTGATCAGCCAGCCCCTTGTGTTTTACACGTCCGTACTGGCTTGGCTTGCGTCTCGTCAAGGATGGCAAGCATGGACTGATTTCCCAGCCAGGACAGTTCAAGATACATCACCCAGCCAGGGGGCCAAGTCCGTAACTGGACAAGAAGGAAGGAGATCGGGTAGAAGGTGCCAACCCTGCAAGCGGAGATGCCAGCGTCCTGGAAGGGCTCAGTCAAGGAAGCCAGCGTGCTGGAATGTTGGGGAGTGGTGGGGGGAGAGACACAAGATGGCAGTATCCCTGGACATAACGGACACCCCGCAGGGGCATGCTGGGAACTGTAGTCCTGTTGGACTGGCCCTGTTGAGTTCTGAGGTTGACGCCAGGGGATGCTGCAGGGACTTGCCCCTAAACTGTGGAGTGGTCTGCCTGCGACTATAAGAGATGCCCCTTCACTCTCAGGCTGAAGACTCACGACGTCAGTTTAGCACACCCTGACTAGAGCTGCTGATTAACTGTGCAGACTGCATCTCTGCTGTTAGTCATCAGCACTAAAACACAAGTCATAATTCTTTTCTTTGCATTTATATAGCGCCTTTCTCACTACTCAAAGCGCTCAGCAATTGCAGGTTAAGGGCCCAACAGAGCAGAGTCCCTATTGGCATTTACGGGATTGCCAGTGCAGATCCCTAGCAAGATGATCGTTATAATTTGTTACTAACCCTCACCAGTTCTGTTTCTCTTCTTGGTGCTCAAATGTGGCACTTGGTGCCCACCTGCCATGTTGTTCTGCCTGCCTAAGGTAAAGTCAACTCTGATGGAGGATCATTGGGTTAGGGGGGTCCTTTCATCGGATTGGCTAGGGGGAGGTGACTTGATGGCCAAAGTCTCCAGGACCCTGAACAAATCCAAATTGCATTATGGGATATCACCTCCGGTTGAATTGTGTCCTGTACTTGTCATATTTTTATTGTTCTATTGTATTGTATGGATGATGACTTGTGTTCTGTTCTGTGGATTGGTTGGACCCCCTTATTCTTTTTGTCACCCTCTGCCTTTCCAGATGTTTCTTCCATTTTTTTGTATCCCCTGGGGAGTTTCTTTCTTGGCTGGGGGGGCCTGTTAAAGCCCACTGCGACACTCCTTGTGTGATTCTGGGCTCTACTAAAGTAAATGCTATTGTATTGTACTTGTGCTCCTCACTATATCTGTGAGTCGTACTTCGTAAGGACAATGCGCTGGCACAGGAACGACTTCTGGGTCTCGTGTAAATGGAGCAGCCCTGCCGAGGAGATGGACGACACTCACCGGGGAGGAGCGGAGGAGAGAAGAGAAGGAGAAAGAGAAGGAGAAAGAGTGGCACCGCCGGGCTCATATTAGTATATGAGGTCTGGGGTGTTGCACTGCCCCCTAGTGGTCACATGATATATTTATGCAGTTACCATATTTCTATAATCCTTGTGCTTACTGATAAATTGTTCTATTCTGTTTCTTCAAACGAGTGGGCTTCAGTCACCCTGATTGAGGTCTAACAGCTCGAGACCCCTCTAACCGAGAGAGGGCACCTAACCAAACTGCTTCATGACTCACTGGCATTGCCAGCAGCCCACTGACTGCTCACTTCATCTTTCCCTACTGTAGTTCTCGCTGACCTCCTCTACTCGTTAGGTCGTCGCTTAGATATGGAGCTCGAGGTCTCACCTTCCTCTCGGCCTTTCAGATATCAAATCTTTGGCTCGCTTCATTTTTCCGATCAGCTCATTGCAATACAAGGCCTGTCATGCGGCCCGCCAACTGGCCAATTCAGAGTCTCCAATCCAAACGACCTGCAACAGCTTCAGATAACGGTGTGGACAGAAGACCCCAGGTTGGCATTTTGAACCCAACTCCAGAGCTGGGAGGCACCAACACGGACCACCACGCCAGCGAGGCGACCCCAGCTCCTTACCACTGCTCTGGCGGAACCAAATCTCCACGCAGTCTTCCTTTCCGAGGATGCTGTGGATTTCGTCGTCTGGTTGGTTCCCATCCCAATAACTGTAGGCGTACGGAGTGCCGTCGGTCCACTCGAAGACGCCCCTCCTAGAGCAACAGAAGAGAGTGTCGTCAAAGTTCAGCCATTATTACCGAAGCCCCCATTTGCTCGTACCGCCCGTTGTTTTGTTGTTGCTACTTTTAGGAGACATGACATGTGACATCATCAGCATGTTGCGAGAGGGTCACCTAAAGTAACATGTAGCACCCCGGGACGAGAGGAGGCACTGCCACTAACAGACTTGTCTCCTTCATCTCTCTGCCCCTAGAGGGCACCGGCGAACCACTCCTGGTCCACACCATTGAGGATGGTGTCTGATCTTGATGTGGACCCAGATCTTGTGTTGACAGAAGTCCAAATTCTTTACTGAGTGTCCTGAAAGTTGTCTCTTTGAAGCTGCCCAGTGAACGACTTCGTGTCTGCCATTTTGTGGCCCAGACGGCAACCCAGACATTTTTTCTTATCCTGCAAACAACTCTGTCGTGTTTCAGCTGACATTTCTCCTCTGGCTTTCTTCCCACCCTTTGCTCTTTAGTTAGATGAATGTCCTCAGGTGATGGGGACACTGGGACTTCTTCAAGAGCCCTTCTGCCGTGGCCTGTTTGCTGTGGCATTTGTTCCCTCGGCTCCCTTTCTGTTCTTCACCTTTGCGAGTTTTCGTATCTTTTGTCTGCTCAGGTTCTGGAGTCGTGGTTGTTAAGATTTTCTCCCTCAGTGATAATAATCCATTTTATTTATATTGCGCCTTTCCCGTGCTCAAGGCACTTGTAGTCTGTGTATTGATTTTTAAATTATTTTTATGTGATGTTTGTGAGGATTGTGTCATGTGAGTTCGGTTTATTTCCAATTTATTGAGGATTACTGGAGCTGCACACCCTAAGAGGCGGGGCCACCATGACATCACTACTGTGGCTCCACCCTCAGCCCTTTCAGCAGGGGGGGTCACTGAGATCGTCTCTTAGTGTTGTTTGGCTCTTTACGGCTTATTGGATTTGGCCCTTTGGTTTGCGTTTTGGACTTGGTGGTCTTTTAAGGCCTACCCATGCATCCATCCATTATCTACAGGGTCACGGGGGTCCGCTGGAGCCAATCCCAGCCAACACAGGGCGCAAGGCAGGAAACAAACCCCGGGCAGGGCGCCAGCCCACCGCAGAAGGCCTACCCTTTTGTGCTTATTATTTATTCCCGCTTGTTTTTTGATTATGGTGAATATATTCTTTATTTACCTGTATAAAGATTTGTTCGCCTTTGTCCTATTAAGCCAGGGGTTTTATGGATTCCTCACCCTTGATGGTCACTTTTGTGTATTTGGGACATTTAAAAAGTATTTTTGCACTTTAAAAGCCAGTGCCCCCATTTGGGCCCGTGCAGGCCAGAGAGCCCCACTCTTGAGTTATCGTCTCTTGAGTTTGACTGGTGAGGTCCTGGTTTTGGACTTTTTGGGTACTGCAGGCCATGTTGGTGCTGCATTCTCACCACACGTTTGTTTTTTTGTTCTTCAGATTTTGAATTTGTGGACCTTTTTGTTTAGGAAGTAATTCTTCTTCTTCTTTTTCTTTTGGCCGTTCCTGTTAGGGGTCCACCACAGCGGATCACGTTTTTCCATATCTTCCTGTCCTCGTCATCTTGCTCTGGTTACACCCCATCACCTCAGCACATCCATAAACCTTCTCTTAGGGACTCCTCTTCTCCCCTTACCCGTCAGCTCTATCCTTAGTACCCTTCACCCGATATACTCAGCATCTCTCCTCAGCACATGGTACAAACCAACGCAATCTCACCTCTCCGGACTTGGTCTTCCCAACCTGAGCCGACCATCTAATGTCCTCATCCTGTCCATCCTCGTCACCCCCAATTTCCAATTTTAACATCTTAAACTCTGCTAACCTTCCAGCTCTGTCTCCTGTGCCACCGTCACCAGCCCATATAAAATCGCTGTCTCCCTACCGTCCTGTAGAACTTCCCTGTCACTCTTGCTGTCACCAATCACTCCTGACACTCTTCTCCACCCTGCCTGCACTCTCTTCTTCACTTCTCTTCTGCACTCCCCATTACCCTGAACTGTTCATTCCAAGTACCGTATATACTCGCGTATAAGTCGAAAAAATCAATCATAAAATCAGACCCCAACTTATAACGCCCGTTCAAAAATACGACACTTCATTTTTTACATCTTCTTATCTCCTCCAGTTTCTCAGACACATCGATGTTTGTGGCAGCAGCTCAGTTACCAATTTAATTCGCACTTCGACGACTTTTTCATTTAAAACCAGCTTCATATTTTCTTCTAATCATAGATAAGGGATGCTCTTACGATAAAGGTGTGTGAGATACAAAAAACACAAATCAGCGGGCAGACGTCGCTTCAGAATAGTTGGGGGTATCACCGTGTGGTCACGTAGGCACCATAAGAGAGAGACGTTAGGAGCACACGCTGGGCACAGCGCATTTACACAGATGACAAAAGTTCATAGAAGAGGGAACGTTTTCAGTTGAGATATAAAAAGTGCAAGAAAGAGGAGCAAACGTGGAAGAGACTGAGGGAAGAGAGTTGAGGAGGCTGGCCTGTCCTCCCAAGGTGGAGAGTCTGGTGTGTGGGACAGTCAGGAGAGGACCTGAGAGAGTGACCAGGAGTGTAAGGAGCTGAGTGAGGAAGAGGGGAACAAAGGTCATGGAGGGCTTTGAAGGTGAGAAGCAGAATCTTGAATTTAATCCTTGATGGAACTGGTAACCAGTGAAGCTGGTGAGTAGAAGGCTTCGTGTGGCTGCGGAGATCTGAATGTCCTGGAGCTTCTGTGCAGGGAGACCGATGAAGATGGAATTACAGAAATCGATACGAGACGTTAGGAAACAACAAACAACGAGCATCAGACATGGACGGAGGCGGGCGATGTGACCGGAGATGATAGAATGAAATTTTGGAAAGAGACCTGATGTGTGGCTCAAAGTGAAGTGAGGAATCAAACCAAACATCCAAGATGTCTGACAGCAGGAGCAGGTGTGACGAGGGGACCATCAGCAGAAACTGAGACGTTGGATGCCTTAGAAAGTTGGGAGTTTGGGCCGACCAGTAACACTTCAGTGTTATTATTGCCTATTAAGTTTGAGAAATTTAGGGGATTTCCATCCATAGCTAAGATCAGCGATGCAGTCGGCGAGTCTGTCCCTGAGATGTTACTGTCTATCGTCTGCATAGCAGTGGGAGGTTAAGGCCACGTCTGCCAAATAATCAGACCAAAGGAAGGACACAAAGGAGAACAAGTTCGAATACCGGCAGTCATACGGTCAAATGTGAGTAACGCGATTTGTAAACTCCTGCACCCTTCACCAGCCCTCATATTGTTTAATATGATAGACTGCCCTGTTGTTCTTTTCGGGCAGCATGGTGGCACAAGTGGGTAGTGCTGTTGCCTCACAGTTAGTAGAACCCGTCTGGGTTCGCTTCCCAGTATCTTCCCTGCGTGGAGTTTGCATGTTCTCCCCATGTCTGCTCCGGTTTCCTCCCCACAGTCCAAAGACATGCAGGTTGGGTGGATTGGCGATTCTAAATTGGTCCCTAGTGTGGGTGGGGTGTGCCCCGCGGTGGGACTGGCGCCCTGCCCGGGTTTTGTTTCCTGCCTTGCGCCCTGTGTTGCTGTGATTGGCTCCAGCAGGACCCCCGTGACCCTGTAGTTAGGATATAGCGGGTTGGATAATGGATGGATGGAGTGTTCTTTTCTTAGCTTTGAAGTTTGTATTTTTTTTGTATTTTGTTTTGTATATTTTAATAATTTTACACATTTAAGAATTCTGTTTGGGGCAAGCTCATTGGGTGGTCTTTCAGATGAAGTCATGGCTGGCATGGCCCAGGCTGCAGAGGTTTACAGCTGGTGAACGTCAGTGGAGATCCAGAAGCTAAAGGACAATGTTGGACACTTCAGTGACGCCCGCTGCCAGCACGTCAAACCTCAGGGGTCTCATAAGCCCATCGGTTTTCACAAAGACACAAACGCATACGCACCTGCCTCCTATCATGAAGGTCCGATCCTGATATCGTAGGAATCCCGGGAACTCGGCTGTTTGACTAAGTCATAGACAAAAACGTTCTCCTGCCAGCTGCAAAAGAGGACGAGAGAGCATTAAACGTGTTAGCGCACTCATCGTGACGGGGCGAAGCAGAGGCCCCCACTTCGGGACGTTCCTGACACACCAATATGGAGTCCCAAGTTCAAGTGGAGCAAATCCCAGGTCAACCTCTTGTCACACACACGCACGGGCGCGCGATTAGGGGGCCCGGCAGACGTGGGACGGGAGTACAGGACAGAGTATCAAGCCTTTCTCTCTCTATCTTACCAGAAGTCCGAAATTGTGTACACAGACATTGGGCAGAGGACCTCCCGACAACAAAGCCCAACACACGTCCATACACAACGAACCGTCCTCTCCCGTGATGACTTCATCTCACCGATGATCTCCTCATTTCCGGCTCCTCTGTCCCACTCCGTCACCCTCATGTCCTCTACTTCCGCTTACGACTCCATAAAACCTCCCTCTGTCAACCAATCAATCGTCTCGTGTGTACTTTGTATGCAAATGACCAGTGCCTGCTTGAGGGGTACGCAGCATACGGGGATGGCCCCCCGACTCTCCATCTGCTCTGTCTGTGTTCTTATACTTCATACTCTGCTAACAGAGCAGCGCACAATGTCCCCTCTAACCACAGATGAAACCTACTGTGGGGTTTGGACATCATGGGGTGCAAACCTGTAGTGGAGAACTTGACCAGGCAGGCAAGGTACCTCCAGAAGAGCCTCTGCTGCCGGTGGAACACATTATGGGGTGCACACATTTGGGAGGAGCAGCTCACATGACCATTTCTATGGGGCACACACGTTACACGGGGTCTCATCTTGGGGTGGTCCACACTACAGCTACCTACCTGGAAAGGAATGGAAGAAGAAAACGGAATCAGAAGAGGATGAGGATGAAAACCCAACAACGCCCTGAGGTGGAAACCAAGAGAGACTAAGAACTAAGAAACGAAGGCACTGTCATTTTGAACCGATGAGGACCCTCGTTTGTCACTGAACTCAGTCACCAAATTCCAAAAAACACATCAGGATCGCAGTCAAGGACAGAAAACCGTTAGTCAAACCACCTTTAAAGCTCAAGTTTCACAAAGGGTGTCACACACGTGTGCTTAGGTGGCAGCCAACAAGCCCAAAGGTGAGCGACACAACACGAGATGAAGGGTCAGGGCTAGGAGTACTGATGCCACCCACCCTCTCTCTTTAAAACCGAGCCAAAGAAGAAAAAGATATAACCGCACACCATTACCTTCAATGCTTCCAGTGTCACAAAATGGCCACTACACAGCAGTCCTGTCTCAGGATACCATAGATGACGTCACTTTACGGCCCCTAAAGATAGCATCACTTTTCCGGGCCCCCAGTGATAACGTCGTTGTCCAGCTTGTAATAATGACGCCACTTTCCGGCCCCTAATGATGGCGTCACTTCTGGCCCCTGGTCACAACTTCACTGTCCAGCTCGTAATGATGACGTCACTTCCGGCCCCTAAAGATAACATCACTTTTCCGGTCCCCAGTGATAACTTCACTGTCCAGCCCCTAATAATGATGTCACTTCCAGCTCCCAGTGATGACATCACTTCTGGCCCCTAATAAAGACGTCACTTTTCCGGCCCTTAATAATGACGTCACTTCCGGCCCCCAGTGATGACGTCACTTCTGGCCCCTAATAATGATGTCACTTCTGGCCCCTGGTCACAACTTCACTATTCAGTTTGTAATGATGATGTCATTTCATGGCTCCTAATAATGATGACGTCACTTCTGGTCCCAAAAGATAACATCACGTTTCCGGATCCCAGTGATAACGTCGCTATCCAGCTTGTAATGATGACGTCACTTTTCCGGCCCCTAATAATGACGTCACTTCTAGCCCCTAGTGACAACTTCACTGTCCAGCTCGTAATGATGATGTCATTTCACAGCTCCTAATAATGATGATGTCACTTCCGGCCCGAAAAGATAACATCACTTTTCTGGCCCCCAGTGATAACTTCACTGTCCAGCTCATAATGATGACGTCACTTTCAGGCCCCTCCATGATGACATCACTTTCCTGGCCCCCAACAATGACGTCACTGTCTGGCTCCAAAAATCCAAAAACATGACTCTATGTCATCCCCTTCAGTTACATAAGTCAACCGAGGGGGTAGAGACCAAGCAGTGCCCATCCTTACTGCTGCCACTGCCCGGGCTTCCGACTCCGCCAGTTCAGTTCTTGTTTGCCCCCCATCTGGATCTTCAGGGTCTGAAACTCCGTCATCATCATAGTAGCGAGCACCGTTGTAAGGTCCTGTTCCTCTGACATTTTGGAACAAAATCCTGTCGACTACACCAATGGAATGAAATGAATTGACTCCACGAAATGTCACAAAGAGTTGGGGAATTGTCCCATATAATGTTGTTTGGATTGAAAAAATGAGAAAACCAAAGCATTTGACATCGTACAGTAGTCACATGAGGATTTATATACAAAATGGGGACAGGAAGTGATTTAGTACAGGAAATGACACCAATGCAGACAGGGCGGAAGTGATGTCATCAGGGTGGAACCAGATTGAGATCATCCACGGTAGCTGGAAGTGACATCATCGTGGAGGAGCCAGAAGTGATGTCATCTTTAGGGGCCAGAGGTGACGTCATCATGGAGGGGCCGGAAAGTGACATCATCTATGGTATCCTGAGACAGGACTGCTGTGTACTGGCCATTTTGTGAAACTGGAAGCATTGAAGGTAATGGTGTGCAGTTATTCTTTTTCTTCTTTGGCTCGGTTTTAAAGGGGGGGTGGTGGTGACATCAGTACTCCTTACCCTAACCCTTCGTCTCGTGTTGTGTCGCTCACCTTAGGGCTTGTTGGCTGCCACCTAAGCACATGCGTGTGACAAGGGGTACCCACAATTTCAGGTACTGAGCCTCACGTGGGGCCGACTTATACAGTAACACACCTACAATACAGTGAGAACGCCTTCCAAAGGACACGCCCCCTAGCAACCACCACCTTCTGTCATAGAAACGGAATTTCAAGATGGCGGTGTATGCAAGTGTGGGTGGCAGACCTCAAAACAATCACAGGAAAAGCAGACCTGCCCCCATTTCCAGGGTTGGGCCCACTGGATAGGCCTCACTCCATACAGCCCGGCCCCAAACTCAAAATGCAGGCTTCTGGCCTGCACAGGCCCAAAAAATGTGGCTAAGCCTTTTAAAAATGAAAATGTTCACCAAAAGGAGGACTATAAGGTCTCTGACTCCAAATAATACAAAGTGTATTTATATTTAAAGAATTTTTTAAGATATTAAAAAGAGAGCAAGGAAGCCAAAAATATGACTTTCCAGAAAAAGCAGACAAACCCAATTAAACAAACCAAAAACGGCCACTTGGATGACAGGAGGGCATCAATCCCACCAAACAAGGATCGCAAAGTGAGACTCAGGACTGCAGGGGCAACTGCAGCAGCGGCGTACACACAATAAACGCTACGACATTTTCTAACAGTTTTTGTTATTGTAAAGTATTTAATGTTGTTCAGATATTTTTGCATTGTTTCCAACACCATCTTAAGTTTTCGTGGGTGCCGTCGTTGCCGTGTCACACGAGATAACAATGTGCAGCACCTCACATCGTTAGTACGACAGGACAGACATGTCGACTCTAAACTCCTAAATCCCTGCAGTGATTTTCTGTGCTCTGCCGTCTTTACCTTCCAATCCTCCGAACGCGGATCTCAATCCTACAGACAAACGAACAAGAAAATTACACGAAGGACAAAGAAGACGTTCCTCGTCTGATCTGAGACATGTGACGTCACGCCCCTCCGTCACCCCTCTGGCTCAAATCACAGCATGTCACCCCAGCCCACCTGCCCAGCCCACCTGCCCCAGACTCGTCACTCGTCACATGTCACAGCAGACGGTGCTGAGTGTCTACCTGTGTATTGAGGTGAGCTTGGCCGACTTGAAGCCATTGGAGAACTCTGCGCAGTAAAGGTCTGCCTCTGCCCAGGTCATGTTGGTGGGGAAGAAACGATAGCAGTGACCCTCAAACTCGGTCCAAAAGAGCGGGCAGGACGCTGGCGGCTGGAACTCGGTCAGCTGCAGAGGGTGGGCTGCGGAAGACATGAAGGTCACCACCGGTGAGCATGGAGGAAAGCGAGAGACCGGAGACGTCTGGCCAGGCAGCTGTGCGGAGTGACGTCACCGGCGCGTCCCCGACACAAACACCCAACTCTAATTATATCAGCGGCCTTCTGTGTGCGAGAACAAAGCCTGCCAAGAGACATCCCACTCAGTGCGGACCACTTCGTCATAACTGATGTGTGGGTTCTGCAAAACTCAGGCGGTGAAGCCAAGTAAACCGGGATGACTAATGAATGACAGGAATGGGGGGCACAGCGGCAAGTGAAGCTGAGGGCTGGGAAAGGACAGAATGTCAAAAATGGCAGCCCTCACTAAAATGGCCAAATACCCTCCGTCATCCGGGTGAAATCTTAAATGGCCAAGACCACCATTACTGACCTGAATGAATCTATCTATCTATCTATCTATCTATCTATCTATCTATCTATCTATCTATCTATCTATCTATCTATCTATCTATCTATCTATCTATCTATCTATCTATCTATCTATCTATCTATCTATATGTGTTATATAGTGCCTTTCATCTATCTATCTATCTATCTATCTATCTATCTATCTATCTATCTATCTATCTATCTATCTATCTATATGTGTTATATAGTGCCTTTCATCTATCTATCTATCTATCTATCTATCTATCTATCTATCTATCTATCTATCTATCTATCTATCTATATGTGTTATATAGTGCCTTTCATCTATCTATCTATCTATCTATCTATCTATCTATCTATCTATCTATCTATCTATCTATCTATCTATCTATCATATAGCGCCTTTCACATCTATCTATCTATCTATCTATCTATCTATCTATCATATAGCACCTTTCACATCTATCTATCTATCTATCTATCTATCTATCTATCTATCTATCTATCTATCTATCTATCTATCTATCTATCATATAGCACCTGTCACATCTATCTATCTATCTATCTATCTATCTATCTATCTATCTATCTATCTATCTATCTATCTATCTATCTATCTATCATATAGCGCCTGTCACATCTATCTATCTATCTATCTATCTATCTATCTATCTATCTATCTATCTATCTATCTATCTATCTATCATATAGCACCTTTCACATCTATCTATCTATCTATCTATCTATCTATCTATCTATCTATCTATCTATCTATCTATCTATCTATCTATCTATCTATCATATAGCACCTGTCACATCTATCTATCTATCTATCTATCTATCTATCTATCTATCTATCTATCTATCTATCTATCTATCTATCTATCTATCTATCTATCTATCTATCTATCATATAGCACCTGTCACATCTATCTATCTATCTATCTATCTATCTATCTATCTATCTATCTATCTATCTATCTATCTATCTATCTATCTATCATATAGCACCTTTCACATCTATCTATCTATCTATCTATCTATCTATCTATCTATCTATCTATCTATCTATCTATCATATAGCACCTGTCACATCTATCTATCTATCTATCTATCTATCTATCTATCTATCTATCTATCTATCTATCTATCTATCTATCTATCATATAGCACCTGTCACATCTATCTATCTATCTATCTATCTATCTATCTATCTATCTATCTATCTATCTATCTATCTATCTATCTATCTATCTATCTATCATATAGCGCCTTTCACATCTATCTATCTAAAAAAACAACTAAGGGGCCTGATTCAAGTTAATTAAAATTAAGGCAAAAGAAGTTAATAAGCAGCAAAGCTAATGAAGAAGAAGGTTAGATTGAAAACCTGCAGCCACTGCGGCCCTCCAGGACTGGAGTTTGGCATCCCTGTCCTAGGAGAGAGACACCCAGAGAAGTTCCTTTCAATTACCTGACATCTTTTTTTTTCCTGAAGATTTTGATAGTTTCTAGGACCCCAGGGCTTTTAACAGCATGGGCTTACACAGCTAGTATGGAATAAATGGGGTATATTAGCTGAAGGTAAATAAATTAAATAGATAGATAGATAGATAGATAGATAGATAGATAGATAGATAGATAGATAGATAGATAGATAGGGAGCATGAAAGGCACTATATGATAGATAGAGAGAGAGAGATAGAGAGAGTGAAAGGCACTATATAACAGATAGATAGATAGATAGATAGATAGATAGATAGATAGATAGATAGATAGATAGATAGATAGATAGATCTGAAAGGTGCTATATGATAGATAGATAGATAGATAGATAGATAGATAGATAGATAGATAGATAGATAGATAGATAGAAAGATAGATCTGAAAGGTGCTATATGATAGATAGATAGATAGGTAGATAGATAGATAGATAGATAGATAGATAGATAGATAGATAGATAGATAGATAGATAGATAGATAGATAGATAGATAGATGTGAAAGGCGCTATATGACAGACAGATCCATCAGCCCGTGTCACTTTACATGACTGCTGATTGCCTGTCCTGTCACATTTATTCGCTGTCTTCTCACTTCGCTGCACTGTTGTGCTCGTCCCTGATGGACTCAGCGTTGTATTGAAGGTTATCAAATGTGGTGCGTTGGTTAAACTTTCTTTCTCCTTCAAACACACATCATCAATATCATGACATTACATGTCAATCCCTTCTCTCTTTCTCTGTCCTCCACCATCGCTGTTCAGTGTTGGCCATTTCTATTTAACGGATATAAAATATCTGCCCTCGAAATGCCAACCAAAGACTTGAGTGACTGTATGGTGTGCCAGCTGCTTTTCTAATTTCGGACCCCGGGAGGCTGGAGCCTATCTCAGCAGCGATGTAAGAGCAGCAACAAGAGAGCCCAGTGAACACGGACTTGTCAAATACTAATAAAGGATTCACGATGGACACAAGGGACTGAGGGTGGCGGGTCATCTCTTGACTTACTTTGCCTTTTTATCTTTTAGGACACCATGAGGGGCACTGAATCTTAAATCTGACCCAATGTTCTGGGTGTTCTCAGTTTCAGCACATCACAACATCCTAAATGTCAGGTTGTAAAAGTTAATATTCAGCATCAGAAGGTCAATTGATATGAAATGTGTTTGGAGTTAACGGTACGACAATTTAAATGAGGGCATCAGCAGCAGGAATGGCTGGAATTGAAAACGTCAGCCCTTGCGGCCCTCCAGGGTCGGAGATGGACCTCCATGAATTAGCCTAACCTGCACACCTTTGGACACGGGTTGGGTGGACATGCAAACCCTTCATCTGAAAGGAGTCGCCTCTCGAGATGCCACCCTGCCATTACTGCCATTCTCGCTGCGCTTTTTTTGCCCTCCTAAACTTTGGCTTCATTTGAAACTTTTGGTTTCTGTCTCAGTTTTCAGAAGCCCCCCGAGTGTAAGCACCGTGGCGTCAAGGCACACACACACACACACACACACACACACACACACTTGATGTCCCAGTGAAGTTTCACAATCAGACGGCTCATTTAACATTTCTAACTGCGAAGACGTGCCTCTCAAATGCCAGGCTCTACCACCACGGCCCCTCACTGCGTCCCCCCCAACTCCCACCAGCTCACCTACCTTGTGTTATCCTGATGCTGGCTGAAGGAAATGCTTCAACGAGAAGGGCTGCGTAGCCCAGGAGCGCACACACGTCCCAACACAGCATGCTGGAGTGAGTCTGTTGTGAGCGAGCGCGGGGGTCCGTGTGCTTCGGCGCAGCCTTTAGGAGGGACGGCTCTGGGATTTGAACTCTGCAGCCACGTGAGGTGAAAAGGAAAAGGGCAGTGGGGGGGGGGGGGGCAGAGGGAGGGGGCTGAGGAGCTATAAGACAGCCAATCTGGGGAGGGACGAGGGACCACAGGAGGGGCTTTGAAAGAGGATGAGGAAGGAGAAGAAGAACAAAAAGCCCTGGAAGAAAGAGGAAGAAGGAAAGAACATAAAGACCACCGGCACCAGACAAACTCAAACATACAGGCAGACATCAGACACCTGTAAATTAGACCAGAGACCCCCAAAACCAAAGGATATAAAGACCTGAAATATTTCACAAGTTAAAGACACCCAAAAAAGTAAAATATAAAAAGTCATCAGACACCTGTAAAATAAACCAGATAAAGACACCAAAGTTACGTATATAAGGACCACCGGCCCCCCTAAGCGTAACTACATAAAGATATCAGTCACCAGGTAAAGTAAAATATAGAAAGACGAGTTAAAGTTTATAAAGACTTCGTATACTGAACTGTCATGAGACAGCAGGCAGCTGGAAATGTAAAAGAGCAGAGACCCCCAAAGGTAACATTTCCAAAGCCCCTAGTCATCCTCAGAGTTACAGTATATAAAAAAAATACAAAATAAAATACAAAAAGACCTCGGAAATCCGGAAAGTAAAGCGAATAAAGACCAGAATCACCTGGTAAAGCAAAATACAGAAAGATCTGAGAGACCCGAGAGAATTCAATGAGCACAGACCCCCTAAAACTAAAGTATAAAAAGACAGCAGGCACCCCAAAAAACAAAAAAGACCTCCGACATCTGGAAAGTAAAGAGTATGAAGACCACGGGCATCACAATATAAAAACCTCAAACACCCCAAAAACTAAAAAATATAAAAGAGGACAGACACCCGTAAAGTTAACGAAATCAACACCACAGACCCCCAAAGCTCAAGTATGTAAAGACCAGAGACCCCGTGAGAAGAACACACAGAAAGGTTTGGGGCAGCCCCCCATATATTGTCCCATTTTGAGTCCTGAGTTGAACCTTTTGGTTAAAACAAGATGGCGGCTTTATAAGCCGAAAAGAGGAAGTGATGTCATCAAGAGTCGGACCTGGAGGTGATGTCATTGGTGGGGCGTCTGGTAGGTTGTCCCATTTCTGGCCTACAGAGATAACAGAAGTGGGGTTAGTGCCCCCTGCCACCCCCTGGCCTTGACTTGGTCCACTCAGTTTCCACTCATGGGTGACAACCCCTGAACCTCAAGAACATAAAGACCACCGACGCCTGAAAAGCCAAAACATAAAGAGACCTCAGACACCAGGCAAGTGACGTGTATTAAGACCACAGCCCCCCAAAGTTGAGGTTAAGCGTATGAAGACCACACGCACACCTTCCATCCATCCATTATCCAACCTGCTATATCCTAACTACAGGGTCACGGGGGTCTGCTGGAGCCAATCCCAGCCAACACAGGGTGCAAGGCAGGACACCAGCCCACCGCAGACACACACACCTGCTAAAGTGAAATATGTGAAGATGTCAGACACGACATGATAAATGATAACAAAGACCACAGACACCCCGAAAATTAAAAATATATAAAGACCTCAGGCACCACGTCAAGACCACCAAACCCTGTAGACCTCTGACGCCCTACAAACAAAGCGATATCCCCCTAAAAAGCACTGAAGCACTCAAAGACTTGTAAGGTGAAGTGCGAGAATTCCACAGACTAACCCCAAGTGAAAGAAGACAGCAGGGGTGTCCCAAACTGACGGACTGCGTGAAGATGGCAGACACCACGGGCACTGAACCAAATAGAGACGCCCTGACAATGAAAGTGTGCCAGCAGTACCAGAGCACAGGGAAACCACACGCATCTCCAGAACCAAAGGATGCAAAATCCACGGATCCTGAAGAAAGGCTAAAGTACGCGATGCTCAGTGAGCTGAGGAACTGAAAGGCCCAGGCGGCCCACCCTAGTGAAAGCAACAGGCGATGCCAGGAATGTCTTAGTAACGTGGCACTGGAGCACCTTGCCCTCCCACTGCAGCAACCTGCCGCCACGGCACCAATGAAACACACGCTGAAGGTGCTGGAAGAGTCGCTTCGGCAACAGTTGCGTGGGAGAGCTGATCGATGACATAAGGAGGGAGCGGCCGCGGTGACCTCATTCTCGGCGCTCGCTGCCAAGCTCCAAGGCGGATGGACGGGCGGGCGGGCAGGCTCTGTCTTTCTTCACAATGCGGACCCTAAATGGATGCCGCTGGAGTTTTCCAAGAAAGCCTTGCAGTGATCCGTCCGCTCCAAAGCTCCCCTCAGCCCACCTGAGCTGTCCCAGCGTCAGTCCCCTCTGTTTGTTTAGCCACTCCATATCCCAGTGCGCCCAGTTTGCAGACTTTTTTTTTTTTTTTTAATTTTTTTGTCCGCTTTCCAGAAAAATAAACGATTGGCATCATCTCTGTAGTCACATTCCACGTCAAGTGCTTCAGAGCGTCTACGAGTGCGTCGTGAATGAGTTAATAACATGCAGGTGTAGCGCGGCCCCTCTCTGCTTTATGCAGCTGCCGACGTCTGGAATTTGGATGTTAGGCCTCGACGGTCCTCTGTGCCTGGGAGGCATGCAGCTGATAAGCGGCCATCCCAAAAATAAAATAACAGAAAAAACAAACCAGCAACTCCTGTGAGTGACGCTCTCCAGAACCCAGTCCAGAGTGACGTGAAGTGTGGCAGGCGAGGAAATGCAAGAGAGACAGAGAGATAATGACAGCCGTGAAGAGAAGACGACCCCGTCGAGATGTCGATAATCTAATTATCAGAATTCACGAAAGCCACGCAAGGGATTACTGACTGCAACAGCGATACCTGACAGTATGAAATAAATCGAAGTGCAGAACAGTAAAGGATGGCACGGCGTTGCAGCAGTTAGTGCTGCCCCCTCACAGATCCTCTTGTCCGATGTCTGCATTTCCGGCCCACTCATTGATTGTATGGACTTTTCATTTTCTCCCAGGGTCTCCAAAGACATGCGGGGGCATCTTAATTCTCAGTCAGTCAGACTCACCTCATCCGAGTCAGAGGAGTCCAACCTGGTGGAAAAGCTTGGATGGGGCATCAATGTCACACGTTTGGGATGGGCGATCAACACTAACCTGCGTATCTCTGGGGATGCGGGAGGAAAACCAAAGTGACCAGCGGGAAAGCAAAGGAAAAAACGACGACAACGCTGGTGAGAAATTCAAGAAAAGAATGTGGATGGTCCGCTACAGACCCGGGTTGACAAATGGTGGAGAACATCGCAGACAGAAGAAGACAGGAAACGCTCAGAGAATGAGATTCCCTAATAAATCCATCATTTGTGAGGATGTTCAAGTTCCATTTCCATTTCTCCATTCCAGGCAAAGTAATATGAACCAGGGCAGCACGGTGGCGCAGTGGGTAGCACTGCTGCCTCACAGTTAGGAGACCCGTCTGGGTTCACTTCCCGGGTCCTCCCTGTGTGGAGTTTGCATGTTCTCCCCGTTAGGTGCATTGGTGATTCTAAATTGTCCCTTATGTGTGCTTGGTGTGTGGGGGTGTGTGCCATGCGGTGGGCTGGCACCCTGCCCGGGGTTTGTTTCCTGCCTTGCGCCCTGTGTTGGCTGCAATTGGCTCCAGCAGACCCCCATGACCCTGTAGTTAGGATATAGCAGGTTGGATAATGGATGGATGGATGGAGGTTGTGCTGTATGCACCATCTGTTGGAATGCAAAAAATAAAGTGCATATCATTAGTGCCTGTGGTGGGCTGGCACCCTACCCGGGGTTTGTTTTTTCTGCCTTGCGCCCTGTGTTGGCTGGGATTGGCTCCAGCAGACCCCCATGACCCTGTAGTTAGGATATAGCGGGTTGGATAATGGATGGATGGATGGAATATGAAGCACCTCAGACAGCATCACATTCATTAGGTTTGGCCTCTTCTTGACATTACATAACCCTCAGTGCCACCCCTGGCTGTGTGTCACAGGGGGTGTCACGGTGTCAATGGGCCGGCTCAGGAGACCCTCAGGTAGTCAAGTGTGGTTCTTATCCCAGAGTAGGACTGGACAGTAAGGTCAAACACCCCAGTGCTCCATGGCACCTGAGCACATTCTCTTTTCATTTTCCAAAGGTGGATTATTGAACATCACTTTGGTCAAAATGTACATCTTTGGGACATTGTGAGCGTACAGCTGGACGACTAGATGTGTGGATTATCTGACGTGGGTAACGTGACATTTTTTTCCATGGATGTTTTTACTGACCTCGACAGTGACATTCATGTGACTCTGGTGACTCTTCCTATGAAGTCAGTAGACGGATTGGGAGAACATGAGGGGGTCATGAGGTCTCTGGAAAAAGGGGTGTGTGGCGCTCCTGATATCTCAGCAAAAGGATGAAGGTCCAAGTCTTTAGAGTCCTGGTGTTCCCTCTCTTGCTATATGGTTGTGAGTCATGGATGCTATCCAGTGACCTGAGATGAAGACTGGACTCTTCATGTGTGTCTCTCCGGAAAATCTTTGGGTCCCGCTGGTGTGACTTTGTGTTGCTCATGGAGTCCCGAATGAGGCACATGACCTGCATTGTGAGGAAGCGTCAGTTACGGCACTACGACCCGAGGGTGATCCGGCTCACTTTTGAGGACATGAGTGGCTGGACCAGGCCAAGGCCACCATGGTCATGAAGTTGCTGGAAAGGCGTGTGTGGTGCCACTGATACCTGTGCAAAAGGATGAGGGTCCAAGTCTTTAGAGTCCTGGTGCTTCCCGTTTGTGAGACATGGACGCTCTCTGGAGATCTGAGATGAAGACTGGACACCTTTATTCAGAGAATCCGTGGGGGCCGCTGGTTTGACTTTGTGTTGCTCACGGAGTCCCGAATGAGGCACATGACCTGCACTGTGAGGGAGCGTCAGTTACGGCACTACGGCCATGTGGCGTGTTTCCCCGAGGGTGATCCAGCTGGTAAGATCCTCATTGTTGAGGACCCGAGTGGCTGGACCAGGTATAGGCCACCATGGAGGGTCATGAGGTCACTGTAAAGGGGTGTGTGGCACTCCTGATATCTGAAA
Organism: Erpetoichthys calabaricus; assembly: GCF_900747795.2. Taxonomy (NCBI): domain Eukaryota; kingdom Metazoa; phylum Chordata; class Cladistia; order Polypteriformes; family Polypteridae; genus Erpetoichthys; species Erpetoichthys calabaricus. The sequence goes on along the minus strand of NC_041404.2, from coordinate 138,242,933 downwards.
AAGGATGAAGGTCCAAGTCTTTAGAGTCCTGGTGCTTCCTGGTTGTGCGACATGGATGCTCTCCAGTGACCTGAGATGAAGACTGGACTCCTTCATGTGTGTCTCTTCTGAGAATCCTTGGGTCCTGCTGGTGTGACTTTGTGTTGCTCATGGAGTCCCGAATGAGGCACATGACCTGCACTGTGAGGGAGCGTCAGTTACGGCACTACAGCCATGTGGCGCGTTTCCCCGAGGGTGATCAGCTCGTAAGATCCTCATTGTTGAGGACCTAAGTGGCTGGACCAGGCCAAGGGGTTGCCCATGTAACACCAGGCTGTGGCAGATAGAGGGTCATTTCCGGAGGGTGGGACTGGACCGCGTGTCTGCCTGGGGGGTTGCCAACTGGGATCCTGAGCCATTTTGTCATGTGGTGGGTGCGGCAACGCTCTGTACCAGTGCAGGCTCCCCAACTTGACTTGACTTGATGTTTTTGAGGTCATTTGCTGTCACCAGTCGCTGGTCACCATTGATGCCAGTTATATTAGAAACTTTATTATCTCCATTCTGCATGAAAAAATGTCATTGACAATACTTCACTGCCCTCACTGCAAAACTAAGTAACACACACACACACAGGAGGAGGAGGAGGAGGAGGAGGAGGAGAACGGGCATCCCGTGGGTCAGAGGAGGATTCATTGCCCAGACTGGAAGCCTGTGACTTAATCCAAGTGAATTGGCCTGTGAGGTGAGGAAATAAATTTATACCTGGCCTGTATGGTTTACTGGACAGATTGGTAAAAGCCGAGGATCGGGAGTGGCTCCACCCCACATACGCCAGGTGGCATGTATGGTATGTATGTATAGGTTGTATGAATTCGTGCGCTGGCAGACCAGACAGCGTTAATGGTTGTAGTTATTCTTCGTGATATTGTAAGTGGATGCTTTCATCTTCCTCACCATCACCACCGACTGCTTCAGCGGAGTCTATTGATACGCATTTAAACAATCTGCCGTGTAACCGATCGACAATTTTGGAGTTCATTCGTTTCTTGGTGCTAGGATTGCCTGTGTGCTCATTTTTTCTGTTCATAATACCTTCAGGATGAAATTCTTCAATTAGATTTGGACATAATACGTCTTCTTTAATTGGGAACTTAAAGTGAGCAAAACGTAAAAATGGATAAGAGCTGAGAGCGCAGGAAGTGTGAGGACAAAACGAATGAGAGGTGAGAGGACCGCGGGCATGACTGAACTCATCTCTTGTAATAGTCAGAGAGATGACCGGCCGATTCAGCACTTGCCAGGACCTCCCTGTGAGTCTGATGGTCTACCACTTTGTGTCTGAGTTGCTCCTAAACGCTTCCACTTCACCATAACAGCACGTACAGTTGCCTGGGGCAGATTTGTGGCAAAGTTGGCATCCTGTGACAGTGCAATGTTTGAAGTCACTGAGCTCTTCATTGTGAGCCAAAGTTTGTCAATGCATAGCTTTGTGCTGATTTTATGCACCTGTTAACAATGAGACCCCATGAACTCCATAAGCTGGAGGGGCGTCCGCATACTTTTAGCCATACAGAGTTCATACTGAGACAACTCAGCTGTTAGTCAGCCCAGCGAGCTTAATGGACTGGATGGTCTCCACACATCTGCCAAGGTTCTTATGTTCCTGTTTAACAGCCGGCCTTGAAACCGCTGAAATGCTACAGCCTGGGCTTGTTGGCTGTACTTACTGTATTTCTGCGGCCCTCACTGCACACCAATAATTTATTATCCAATCATAAATCCTCAGACATGTCGAGGGTCTTTGCCTTCAGGGTTGGTGGTGCTGATGGGGATTTTGAGTCCAAAGTGAGCTCTCACGCCAGACACAGGGGAGCTGTGAGGCAGAGCAAGAGCTGCTGCAGATGTTGACCAGATGTGGAAATGCTTGTGTATCAAAACACACACACACATACACACACACATACACACACGCGCGCACACACACACACACACACACACACACACCTGCACACACAACCAGTCCTTAAAGAACATAATGAAAGAAGAAGAGATGTGTAATGGTCAGTGGATAAAACCAAACTCTTTAGCCCCACCCTCCTCAGCCACCCCCAGTAGTCCAATTTCTACAGCTTATCTGCTAATAGAAAGAAAGAAAGAAAGAAAGAAAGAAAGAAAGAAAGAAAGAAAGAAAGAAAGAAAGAGAAACTTTCCCCAAAATTTGCCATTACTGCATTTGTGTGTAAATGTTTGACAAATAGATTAAAACTTGCCATTGCTTAGAAGGAATAAAGAAAGAAAGAAAGAAAGAAAGAAAGAAAGAAAGAAAGAAAGAAAAACTTTCCCCAAAATTTGCTATTATGCATTTGTGTGTAAATGTTTGACAAATAGATTAAAACTTGCCATTGCTTAGAAGGAAGAAAGAAAGAAAGAAAGAAAGAAAGAAAGAAAGAAAGAAAGAAAGAAAGAAAGAAAGAAAGAAAGAAAGAAAGCCTGGCTAATGAACATTCTGTGTTGTAAAGTGGGACTGAGAAGGACAGGAAGAGACACTGCAAACCCCCCCGCCCCCAGTGACCCTCTAGTGTGTTTATCTGCTGCCCCGTGTCTCAGGGGGGCTTCGCTCGGCTCGTGTCAGCTGACATCTGTCAACCACATGAGATCATTTTTGTCTGAGGAGGTCAAAGCAGAAAGCTGTGTGGCCAGACAGTAGACAGCGGCTCAGTAGGAGATGGCGACAGTCGTCAACAGTCAGTAGGTGTCTTTCTGGAGGTGATGGCTGAGCTGGGACGTCACCTGCGTTTCTCTCCTCTACATTTGCCATTCCAGTTCTGCCCCGCTTGGTTTGGCTTGCGATTCCAAAATAAGAAACACGCGGTGGAGAGCTGAGAGGCCTGTGAAGTAAAGCGGCGCAGATCCCAGTGGCTGAAGTACCGCAGTGGTCAGCTCAGCTAGAGAGGAAGCTGGAGAGCAGACACCTCTGGTCAACCCCCGTGACAGCACTACGAGGACGTCATTCTGTCCACCCAGCTTATTTAAAGGCAGGTAAAGGACAGGACAAACCTATTACAGTGGTCCGGAATCAGATGGAAGGAAGTCACCACCCTGTGACAGCACTCTGGGGATGACAAGCTCAGCTTGAAGCAAAGCTGGAGAGAAATCTCCTTTGAGTGAAACCAGTAAGAGACTGGGTGGTGTCACAAAAAGCAGACACAAGAGTCATAAAGAAGGTTTGGGGCAGCCACCCATGTGATGTTTCCTGGCTGCAAACGAGAAAATTGTTAGCACAGATGAGCTCAGAACGGAGTCCACAACAGAACTGAGTAGGTTAGTCAAATATGGTGGCTTTAAAGGCCAGAAAAGGAAGTGAAGTCATCAAGGGCGGCAGCAGAAGGGTCCTCTTCCATAGGTCCGGATCTGAGTGTGACATCATCAAAAGGGCCGGAACAGGAAGTGACATCATTAGGGCCAGGCGGTCTGCAAGAAGGTGAGAAAAAAGGTCAGTGCACTCTGCCACCCCCTGGTCTGGCGTGGAATTACTCTCATTTAGACCCCGTGTGTGACAGTGGCATGTGGGAGAAGAAGCCCTGGCACGCGAACACTCGGGACTGGAGTATGAGCACCCATAAGAAGTATTCACCCTCTTTGGAAGTTTATAGATTTTATTGTTAAACCACTTTCAGTAAATTTGGCTTTTTTGATATTGATCAGCAGAAAAAGACTTTTGCGTTGAAGTGAAAACAGACCCCTGGTCTAAATGAATTACAAATATGAAACACAAAGTCAACGATTGCAGACGTATCCCCACTTCAAATCAGTAGTTAGTAGATGGCAGCCTTGACTCACGGAGGCCGAGTGTTAACGGCCTTATTCAAGTTCAGACACAAACCGACTCGGCGCCCTGCCCACCCAGTGTTTGCTGCTGCCTTGTGCCCTGTGCCAGCTGGGATTGGCTCCAGCACCCCAACGACCCTGTTCAGGACTACGCAGGTTAGAACAACAACAACATTTATTTCCATCGCACGTTTTCATACAAAGATGAGATGAAGAAAGAGAAAAAATATATAAAAATAAAATTAGGCAAAACTAATTAACAAAAAATAAATAATAAAAAATAAAGTAAGGTCCAACGGCCGGGGAGGACAAAAAAAAAACAAAAAAAAAACAAAAAAAAAACTCCAGGGGGCTCCGAAGCCATGAGACCACCCTGCCCAGCCCCCTTAACATAAACGATCTCAATCAAGGCTTCACGTTGAAGAATTAGACGATGATGATGATGGTCATGTGGACCTCTGGCCTTCATTAATGTAAGGACTGCATGGTGCCCTGATCAGGTGGTGGTGGGGTGGGGGGTGCAGATCGACCACCGCACAAACCCATAAAAAGAACAGCAGAGAAAGTCAGGGTGAGTACGATAACAACAATCATTCAATGGATACACAGAATATCAGGTGTGATGGACGCCCCGGAATGGAAGGATGGGAGAAGGCAGCTACTCGCCAACACTGCCACCCCCAAGACGCTAGACACCAGCTCCCCCTGGAGTGTAGCGGAGCATCCTGGGACTTGGAGTTTGGTTTCTCAGCCCTGTTGGGTACCATGGGTGCCACCAGGACAAGTACGAGGTAGTCACGAGGACAGAAGCCCCGAAGTATTTCTGAGCTGAAGAAAAAGGTTGGATCAAACTTCATTAGACCCGGAAGGGCCAGCCAGTCAGGTGGTCGGAAGGACAGAAGCACTTCCGGGTCGAGGACTATTTAAAGGACCGATGGGAACCCAGCAAGTGAGCCAGAGCTGTGTGGAGCCTGGAGGACAGAGCTTACTGGGAGGTGTGGAGGAGAGAATCGTGACTTACTTGTGTGTATTATTAGCGTTAAGTTCTAGTCTGGCAATGGTGGTGGAGGTGCTTTGGGCACAGTAGTACAAGAAGGAAGAAGACATGAAAGGAGTTTTGAAAACGTGTGATCAGCGTCTGTGTGTAGGGTGGAGCGCTGCCTGGTATGGCGTGTAACAGTAGGGGGCGCTACTGCTCCCTTGAACCCTCACGTACCATGCCAAACACCAGGTAAAAGTGCAAAACTTCTTCTTTTTATTATAATAATGTGCACTAAGCACCTTCCACTCCACACTATTCATACAATACTCTTCAACAATACTCAATAACACAATTCTCAATCCTCCACTCCCAGCTCAGCTCAGTGTCTGGGCTTTCCCAAAGTCCTTTTATATCCCCTGACCCGGAAGTGGTTCCAACTCTGCAGTCCATGATTCGTTATCACTTCCGGGTCAGGTTAAAAGTCCTTTTCTTCATCCCGGAAGCACGTTGTTCCTTCTGGTCACGTGATCAGGACGTACTTCCAGGTTATAGGGCACGTAGCATTCCGCAAGCCTCTCTACAGCGGCTCCTGGTGGTCCCCATGGTATCCAGCAGGGCTGTTTGTAAAAACTACAAAGTCCATGAGGACCTGCTGGAATTTTTTGGAGACTCTATACTGCTGTGAGGGCTCCATCTGGTGGTTTGGAGGTGTGGGCCGGAATATATGGCCGTCCATCCCTCACAAGCGCCATCTAGTGTTATACTAAAATGAAGTGATGAGAAAGCCATTGTGGTGTTGCGGGTCCACAGCTCCCATCAGGAAGGCCACTTTTAAATAAATAATCACCGCACTCGCGGCTTAGCGCTGGGGCGTGGTGCTTGTGTGGCTGAGTCGTGACGTGGGCGTTTCTCACCTAAGTGCACAGGTGAGCGGTGGTCCGCATCCGTGATTGTTCCGCGGCTGCTGATTTCTTCATAAATAGAAGCGCGAGAAGTAAAAAGGGGGGAAAAGAAAAAAGGAATGGAAGTAAAAGAGAAAAGAGACAGAGGTTGCAGGAAGCCTTACAGTGGCATAGCTATGGGGGGCAAGATGGGGCATCTGTCCCCGGGCGCAGCGTCCAGGGGGCGCCAAATTGATGTTATGAAATTTTAGAATGAAATGTTTTCCATTCTTAAATGCACTAAAAAGTAAATAAAAAAATTTACCCAACAGACAATAATGGATCCCCTCCACTACTCTAACATGCTTGACTCCCACCCAGAAAACATTTTTGACGTTATTAAACAAGTCACGCGACTGCCATGAGGCATTAGTGTATCATTGTCTAAGTTGTTGCAAACGCCATTTCTGTGGGCCAAGTGATTTGTGTTTACGTGTCGTGGAATACGACCCGTACACAGACAGGCAGACACGTTTATTCAGGGTTTCCATTACACCCCTCAGTCCAGGCCAACACAATGCCTTCTCTCTCTCTGTCTTCAGGCCTCCTCCTTCTCTCCTCCAGAGACCTCGTCCTTCTTCCACCCGACTCAAGTCCCCCTCTGAAGGGAGGCGGCCCCTTTAAATAAGCAGCCACATGTGCTCCAGGTGTGTTCCTGGCAATCTCCCACCGACACGCCCCAGTGTGGCAGAAGTGCCAGCTGTCTCCCAGGAAGCACTCCGGGTGTCCCCTCTTTTCTTCCCCCCTAGCACTTCCGGGTGTGGCGGGAGTGCTGAGGTCCAGAGTCCTACTGGTATTGGGGTGCCCCCTGGTGGTGACCACGGGCCCCTACAGGGTCAAGCTTCCCAGCTCTGTACCCGTGGCCCCCAGGGCGGTCACCCCCTCGAGGTCTCAGTCTTCTCAGGCATCCCAGCTGGGTACCACAGTGTTTGATAGAAAATTGATTGGGCTGAGGTGAAGTATTCTAGTAGATGGCTGCAAAAGTCTAGACGTTTCCCCATCATATTTTCGTACAAATAAATTGTAAGTAATGCAGTTTTTATAAATATATAATTATTTTGCTTTATAATTTGCTATATACAGTACTTTCTTTAAAATAAGGAGATACAGGACAGAATGAGATTACTGAAGGCTTTGAAAACCATAAGTCAGTTCTAAATGGCACTGGTAACCAGTGTGGTGACGCTCAGACTGGGGTGATCTGCTCAGATTTTCTTTTCCCAGTTAAGATTCTAGCAGCTCCATTCTGCACTCATTGTAATCGATTGATGTCTTTATTGGGTGGTCCTGAGAGGAGTGCGTTACAGTAATTGAGTCAACTAAAAATAAAAGTGTGAACTCATTTCTCAGCATCTTCTCTAACTTTTGTTATATTTCTTAAGTGAAAAACCGCGGTCCTGGTAATCTGATTAATATGGGATTTAACATTCAGGTCTGAGTCAATAGTGACCCCTAAATTCTTTACCTCCGTCTTGACTTGTAAGCCTGATGGATCAAGTTTATTTCTAACTAGCTGAAATACCCGGTGTTGCCCAGGAGGAAAATAAAGTTGTTTTTTTAATGTTTGAGAAAAATATAATTAAAAAAAAAAACACAACTTTAAAAATAAAATAAAATGAACAAACAATGGAGACTCACGAATGTGCTTGTCTCGCACACCGACCACCCCATCAGAGGGGTCAGCCACACTATGGAGTCCAATGGAAGGAAATCACCGGCCACAAGCAGCACGTGAGAGACTGGAACTAAATGGGGGGGGGGGGGGGTTGTTGAGGTCCTGTGCTTTGATGTGACACTCTGACGGTGAGCCTGCACAACTCTACATGTCTGTCTGGCTGGGACACTAAAAGGCAGCTGTGCTCTGTTTTAATTACACGACTATTACCTCTTGTTATGATTTCACTCAGTGCCACATTTAGATTTATTAATTTATTTATCTGGTGCCTTTATCAAAGGAGACTTACAACATTTGAGATACAATTGGTGTTATTTCTTCTGTTTTTCCAGTTGGAGTGCAGGCAGGTGAAGTGACTTAGTCAGGGTCACACAAGGCCACCTGCAGAATTAGGGCCCAAAGCATCAACTACTACAGCACACCACCTACAAATAAACTGGGTCCTTGGTATGGGAATCACTGGGACTGCTGGGTTTGAAGACTTTTACCGTGTGGAGCCTCCTGTGAGAGACTTACTGGAAGTCAGAAAAGAAAAGTGGAAAATAAGGAATTAGAGAATAAAACATTAAAATGAGAGGAGGCTCAGTGGTACTCAGGGGTACTCACTCAGGGGTACTGGTCTGTCCAAGACATCGGCACATTGACGTCACTGCAGGTATAGCAGAGCAGAGTAGAAAATAACAGCAAAAGCCTCAAAGCAAAATAGATAGATAGATAGATAGATAGATAGATAGATAGATAGATAGATAGATAGATAGATAGATAGATAGATAGATAGATAGATAGATAGAAAGGTGCTATATGATAGATAGATAGATAGAAAGGCACTATATGATAGATAGATAGATAGATAGATAGATAGATAGATAGATAGATAGATAGATAGATAGATAGATAGATAGATAGATAGATAGGCACTATATGATAGATAGATAGATAGATAGATAGATAGATAGATAGATAGATAGATAGATAGATAGATAGATAGATAGATAGATAGAAAGGCACTATATGATAGATAGATAGATAGATAGATAGATAGATAGATAGATAGATAGATAGATAGATAGATAGATAGATAGATAGATAGATAGATAGATAGATAGAAAGGCACTATATGATACATAGATAGATAGATAGATAGATAGATAGATAGATAGATAGATAGAAAGGCACTATATGATACATAGATAGATAGATAGATAGATAGATAGATAGATAGATAGATAGATAGATAGATAGATAGATAGATAGAAAGGCACTATATGATACATAGATAGATAGATAGATAGATAGATAGATAGATAGATAGATAGATAGATAGATAGATAGATAGATAGATAGATAGATAGATAGATAGATAGATAGATGAGACCCTTCCAATACTCACCTGTATTCCTATGTCATACCCCACAGAGAAGCCTGAAGTGACAGCCCAGGACTTTTATTTTCTGGAAGCAGAGAGAGAGACAGTTAGATTAGCACAGAGTTCTTTAAATAATGGCCCACTAGCACAAGTGCCCGCCCAGATCCACTTCTCCCTTGGCATTTGCCACTGTAGCATGGGTAGTACTGTATGCTTTGTACCATACAACTGGCTTTTCAGATCACAGACATGCGTAACACCATCAGTCAGATCGTTAGGATGCGTTACTGAGGTCATTCCATTATTTTATGGCACATCTTCCAGTGTGTGCGTTTGTGTAACTTGTTATAAGCCGCATTTAATTTTCTCGGAGGATAAGAAGCAGTGCGCGGTGCATTCAGTTAGCCGGTGTGTGACTGCTCAGTAGAATTCTTTGGGATGGTTTTCACTGTTAAACACTAACAGTCAGGTTTATTCTTTTATTTGACTTCGTGTGTTTCTCTGAAAGCCTATAAAGTTTCTGCACCGACTCTTCTTTCAGCGGGCCTTGCGTGTCTCTTTACTGCTAGCTGGTGTAATGGCTCCACCTGGTGATAAGAAGCTCTTACTACATCATTTTATTTGGCGGCTTTTCGACTTGTAAGTATTTGCCTAAGTCTTAGGAGTTCTGGGGCGCAGGTGTCCGACTCATCAGATCATCAGCTAGCGGTGCAGAGCGCCTCCTCAGAAGGCAATTAAAGCAAAGAGGCGGACAACCTGGCTCAGGGACACACCAGGTGCCAGCAATGAAATTGTCCAGAAAACGGGCCAAGCAGCCAGCAGCTCTGAGTCAGGCAGACTTTTAGTTCATTATTACTCATAAATTTACATAAGAAGTGTGACAGATTTGAGGAGACCGGATTGCACTCGTTTGGTTCACCAATAGCTAAGTGGTCCCAGTCTCCCTACCTGACACTTTGTCCAGGGTTCTCTTCAACTCCCACGGCTTGGTTGTTTGTTCCAGATTCCCACAACTCTTGGCATGAAGAAATGCTTCATGGATTTTGTTTTTAATATACTTCTCTTTAATTTCCGCTGGTGTATTTCAGGATGGAGGCATTTTTTGGGAAAAAAAAATAATATGCAAATAATTAAATGTGAAATGTGACAGTAAATAAATAATGGTGTTATGGCACATATGTATTTTGATACTGATTTCTTTAAGTATTTATTTAATTATTTCTTTATGTATATACGAGGGACATTCAAAAAGTCTCTGCACTTTTATATAATTTCGTTGGAAACAGTGAAGGCGGGAGGAGTGGTGATTGGTGAGAGTGTCATGTGACTGGGAAAATTGCATGGCAAAGGAAGGTGACTGTGTAGAAAAGTGTTTTTGAATTCTTAATAAATCAAGTTAAAAACCGTGTGGACACTTTCTGAACATCCCTCGTATTTCAGTGTCACTACACACAACATGAAATACACGACTAAATTAAAACTGTCCCTTCAAGCCATCAAAGCTGAGAGGGCGGGCTCTAGAGAGTCCTGTGTTTTAATTGGTCAGTCACCAGCAGAGCGGACGCAGACCTTTAACTGTCAAGTGTGACGTTTACAGTTGGCACTTCAGATACAGACCCCTGATGACGAATGTAGGGCTTCTTGAATTAAAATAATTTTGGATTTTCCTGATGTCATGACTCTCATGTTGCAACCTACTGGAGAAATCTTAACGTGGTGTGTAAAGTTAGGAGGAACAGAACTAAGGCTGGGCGAAAAGGGAGACCCCCTAAGCTGTCACTGTGTTGTGCTGGGGATGTAACTGGGAATCGCCCACCAGCAGAGTGCGTCTCAGGCTGGAGATCTGAGAGCTCCACACCCCACTCGTCAGTAACAGCCCCGAGTCTGGGGGGATTACCAGAGGGCACCCCTCATAGTACGGTGGTCCACTGTACAACACTTGTATGGGCTGTCACAATGTAATGACTTTTTATACCATGTTGTAATTCTGGCCTTTAAAAAGACCCACAAAAGCAGGCCAGAATCCTCACAGGCCTGCCCCTATACAGGTGTCAGCTAAGCAGGCCAAAACTCTGGGAAACAGGGAGGCTTCAAGGCCCGTCCAGGCCCCAAAATGGGGAACAGGCTTTTAAAGATTAAAAACGCATGACAAACAACAGGGGGAAAGTAACAGATTAACAAAAATATCATTTTTGGGTGAAGAATGTACATTTATTTACCCAGCACTTGCTTTTATCCAAAGTGCTTTACAAAAGACGGTAACATAATGAAGAAAATGTCACGCTGGGGAACTGGAAGATGTGCGAAAGGACAAAGTAAGACAATTGACTGTCACGAGTGAAGAGCATTAAACCAAAAAGAACGACACAAGAACGTATTACCAATTAGACGGAAATTCACACAACAAGAGACTCCGAGTGCTTCTTAAACGCACTGAAGTGGATGGAGGTGGGCAGCTTGTTCACATGAAAAGAGTCTGCTTTGAGATTTGATGCCACACATAAGTGGCATCACCAGATAAGTGGGAAGAAGAGTAAGGCCTCTGTGAAGGATTGCCGGCTTTCTACTCCGGCCCTCACCCCCAGGCCGCCAGGAGGAGCTCTCCCGACAGCATGAACGTGCCCCGAATTCCAGCAGGGCATCATGGACTCTGTAGTTCATATGCACAGCCCTGCTGGATACCATGGGGGCCTCCAGGAGTCGCTGTAGGGAGGTTATGTGCCCTATAACCCGGAGGTGCGTCATGATCACATGACAGGAAGAAACGACGTGCCTCCGGGGTAAAGAAGAGTTTTTATATGACCCGGAAGTGTTCCTAGTCACGTGGACAGAGAGGGCGAAACACTTCCGGATCAGGACTATAAAAGGACTATGGGAAATCCCAGATGGCGAGCTGAGCTGGGTGGAAGGAGGGCAACGCGTCTGGGAGTGGAGGATTGTGTATTGTTTATTGATTATTGTTATTAATACTGAGTATTGTGGAGAGAAGGATGCTTTGTGCACTATTATTATTATTATTATTAAACCATTATTTGGACTTTTACCTGGTGTCTGACGTCTAGTCTGAGGGTTCAAGGGGTCACGGAGGCCCTTAATCTGTCACACCTCACAAGTGTCTCCATCTATATAGTGCTGACCAAGCATCACGGTTTAGAACTTAATACGTGCCGCTACACAGACCAATATAACGATGTACAAAGAAGCGTGACATGTGGCCATCTCAGCTGGCTGAACACCATATGTGCCAATGCATTTTAAATCATCTGCTGCAGCTAGGTGGACCAAGCCTATACTCCTGTCATGGACATCTGCAGTAGTCCTGACCTGACAAGACCACAGTCTGGACCAGGAGTTTTAATGAATATTCAGTCAGATGTGGTCTGATCTTATGGATATTGTATGGAGTGCATCTGCAAGACCGAGAGACCATTGCATCATGGTCAGTGAAGGACCGCTGGTCATCGATCATCACCCTAAGGCAGACAGAAAGGATAATGAGCCCAAGTTCAACAGAGATGGGGTGCTGAAAAGACAGATGAGCTGGAATTACAAGAAGGCTGGAGATGAGGCTCCGTATCCTGGTTGCAAATATCAATGAGATTTGCTGATTCCAGCTGATTCTGTATAATCCTCTGGTGGGAACGTCCATTACAGCTGCTTGTCATTGGCATATGTCTAAATATACAGTCATATGAATAAATCTGGGAACCCCTCTTAATTCTTTGGATTTTTGTTTTCTCATTGGCTGAGCTTCCTTTTAATATCTGACATGCCTTATGGAAACAGTAGGATTTCAGCAGTGACATGAAGTTTATTGGATTAACAGAAAATATGCATCATAACAAAATTAGACAGGTGCATAAATGTGGGCACCCCAACAGAGATATGACATCAGTACTTAGTTGAGCCTCCTTTTGTCCTCTCGACGCTGTCCTCCTGTAGCCTCTGATGAGTGTCTGATTCTGGATGGAGGTCTTGTTCACCATTCTTCATACAAAATCTTTCCAGTTCAGTTCAATTTGATGGACAGCCTGCTTCAAATCATCCCATAGATTTGTCGATGATATTCAAGTCAGGGGACTGTGACGGCCATTCCAGAACATTCTACTTCTCCCTCTGCATGAATGCCTTTGTAGATTTCCAACTGTGTTTTGGGTCATTGTCTTGTTGGAATATCCAACCCCTGTGTAACTTCAACTTTGTGACTGATGCTTGAACATCAACCCAATATCATTTCTATATATTAAAAATAGCAGCGGCCCCCAGCACTGCCCCCTGCTGGTCACCACTCTTAACATCGGCCAGTTCTGATGAGGTTCCTCGCACCACCACCCTCTACTTCCTGTGTCTGAGCCAATTCTGCACCCATCTAAAAAAAATCACCCTGAACTGCCACTTCTTTTAGTTTGATGCCCACCTTCTCGTGTGGCACCTTATCAAATGCTTTCTGAAAGTCCAGATAATCAATAATCTCATCTGCTCCTCTCTGGTCGTATCCTTTTGTTGGCTCCTCATAGAATTCCAGCCTGTTAGTAAAACACGACCACCCTCTTCTGACCCCACGCTGACTCTCCTGTCCTTGCCAGGTGTTGCTCCATCTTCTCCTTAATAATTCCTTCCATTAATTTTCCTGTGATGCCCGTTAAGCTTACTGGCCTGTAGTTACCTTGGTCTGCCCGGTCACCCTTTTATACAATGGGATGATATTTGCCATTTTCCACTCCTACAGAATCTCTCCAACAACAACAACAACAACATTTATTTCTATAGCACATTTTCATACAAAAAAGTAGCTCAAAGTGCTTTACATAATGAAGAAAAGAAAATAAAAATAAAAGACAAAATAAGAAATTAAAATAAGACAACATTAGTTAACATAGAAAAGGAGTAAGGTCCGATGGCCAGGGTGGACAGAAAAAACAAAAAAAACTCCAGTCGGCTGCAGAAAAAAATAAAATCTGTAGGGGTTCCAGGCCACGAGACCACCCAGTCCCCTCTGGGCATTCTACCTAACAAAAATGAAATAGTCCTCTTTGTATTTAAGGTTCTCACGGAAGGACTTGATGCTGATGGTCATACAGACTTCTGGCTTTTACTCCATCACTGTTGGAACATCACGGTGCTTTGAGTAGATGGTGTTGGTGTAAGCCACCACCAAAAGGACACCGGAAAAGGAACCAGAAGAGAGAATAGGGGTTAGTACAGATTTTAGAGCCACCATGAATAGTTATTATAATGAATTGGATATACAGAGTATCAGGATTAAATTACAGTGAAGTTATGAGAAGGCCATGTTACAGTAATGTGTTTTCAGCAGTTTTTTAAAGTGCTCCACTGTATTAGCGTGGCGAATTCCTACTGGCAGGCTATTCCACATTTTAGGTGCATAACAGCAGAAGGCCGCCTCACCACTTTTATAAGTTTTGCTCTTGAAATTCTAAGGAGACACTCATTTGAGGATCTGAGGTTACAATTTGGAATATAAGACGTCAGACATTCCGATATATAAGATGGAGCGAGATTATTTAAGGCTTTATAAACCATAATCAGAATTTAAAAGTCAATCCTGAATGACACAGGTAACCAGTGTAGTGACATCAATACTGGAGAGATGTACTCGGATTTTCTTTTCCTGGTTAGGATTCTAGCAGCTGCATTCTGCACTTGTTGCAAACGATTTATGTCTTTTTTGGGTGGTCCTGAGAGGAGTGCATTACAGTAATCTAGTCGACTGAAAACAAACACGTCAACTAATTTCTCAGCATCTTTCAATGATATAAGACGTCTAACTTTTGCTATGTTTCTTAAGTGAAAAAATGCTGTCCTAGTGATCTGATTAATATGCGATTTAAAACTCAGATTACAGTCAACGGTTACCCCTAAGCTTTTTACCTCCGTCTTGACTTTTAATCCTAATGTATCCAGTTTATTTCTAATAGTCTCATTGTATCCATTATTGCCAATCACTAAGATTTCAGTTTTCTCTTTATTTAACTTGAGAAAGTTACTATTCATCCATTCAGAAATACAAGTCAGACATTGTGTTAGTGAATCAAGAGAATCGGGGTCATCAGGTGCTATTGATAAATACAGTTGCGTGTCATCAGCATAGCTGTGGTAGCTCACGTTGTGCCCTGAGATAATCTGACCTAACGGAAACATGTAGATCGAAAAGAGCAGCGGACCCAGGATAGAGCCTTGTGGAACACCATATACGATATCATGTGTCTTTGAGTTGTAATTACCACAACTAACAAAGAATTTTCTCCCTGCCAGGTAGGATTCAAACCAATTTAAGTCCAGTGCACAGTGACTTCTTAAAAATATGTCTCAAGTGTTTCTATCTTTCACTTCCTGGGTCCTCCCTGTGTGGAGTTTGCATGTTCTCCCTGTGTCTGCGCGGGTTTCCTCCCACAGTCCAAAGACATGCAGGTTAGGTGGATTGGCGATCCTAAATTGTCCCTAGTGTGTGCTTGGTGTGTGGGTGTGTGTGTGTGCCCTGTGGTGGGCTGGCGCCCTGTCCAGGGTTTGTTTCCTGCCTTACGCCCTGTGCTGGCTGGGATTGGCTCCAGCAGACCCCCGTGAGCCTGTAGTTAGGATATAGCGGGTTGGATAACGAGTTGGTGTTTCTATCTGTACTCACTAGCCTTCTTAAGAACTCGAGGATAAATATTATCTGGTCTTGGTGATTGGGACAGCATGGGACAGGATGATGGGGCCTAGTGAGGAGGTGTGCAAACAGCGTTTCTTGCCAGGACACATGGACACAGGTTAGGACTCAGACCACTTGATGACAGTCTCAGTGATGCCAAGGTCAGAGGGGGTGTCAAGGAGGATCTGAAGGTAGACTGTGTTAAAGGCAAAGGAGCGATCTACAAGGATGAGGACAGATGACATTTTGGTCACCCTAGCCAGCCATAACATGTCAACAGCAGGGAGTAGAGCTGTCTTGGTGAAATGGCCCCTCCTGAAGACCTGAGTGATATTGATCCCCTTAAGTCTTACAGGGAGGCCACCTTTGGGTCACACCTTTTGGGTCACCGTTGTATTCAATGGAAGTACAATACAATGCAATTGATTTGTGTATAGCCCAAAAGTGCCACAGTGGACCTTAACAGGCTCTGCCTTTTGACAGCCCCCCAGACTTGACTGTCGAAGAAGACAAGGAAAAAAATGGGATGCATATTATCTGTGAAGTGTGTCATGGTGGGTCACTGCGTTGTGTTTAAACAGTCGACATTGCTCAGCGATTCTCGAATGGGACCCCCCCCCCGAAGATCGGCAGGGATTCTCCAAGGGGGCCAGGCCCCCCCCCCCCCCCCCCCCAACTCTGACAATCGACATGGAACTTGAAGACACTTAGAAGGGCAACATTGGAAAAAAAAAAAAGTTTAAGGGACTTGATTTTAACACACGGCGATTATTAAACAGTAAATGAAGGATGGATGAATTAAGTAGAAGAGAATAAAAAAGGTTCCTGGAATGAAATCCCGACAGATTTTCGTTCTATTTCTGTGCTCTTTTGCCAGTGAAACATCAGCTCCTCTCCTACCTGCTCCCACTACACACCCACTGCCCACGTCTGAGCGGTCAGCACACTGTTGTCATCACAGTGGGCCTCTGCCAGTTGTCATTTCCCTATGAGCCAACTGCCGTTTGGTTGGTTGCTAGGCAACAGCGATGCCAGATGAGCTCTAGAGGGATACGCAGGGAAGAAGAACGCCAACTTCTAAGACAACTACAGGAGAAAAATGGAAACTGAGCTGAAGAGGGCTAAAGAAACAAGTAGGGACGCCGTTCAGACGCCGTCAGTGCGGACCCTCAGCTGTTCGTTTCTAAAGTGCGGCTGTTTGACTGATGCTTGACAACAGTATGTGACAGCAGCGTCCCGCCCTTTCAGTTATCAGTGTTAGGTGGGTGAAGCAGGGTCCTCTGGTTTGGACCTCAGCAACTTCTCAGCTAATAAACAGAAGCCACCTGCATAAGGCAGGGGTGTCCCTGGGGGCCACATTACAGAGAAATATAGGAAGGCCTGGGCCACCCGCTAGAGGTGAGGTATTGTATATTGCCTCACCTCCTGTGTATTAAGCTAGCAAAATCAATCAAATATCGGTAAATTATGCTTCATAGTTGAATATGCTTAAAGAAAACACCGCATCACAGCTCTCCATTAACGGGTTTTCATTTATTGTATTACAAAGAGTGGGCAGCACAGTCGCACAGTGGGTAGCACTGCTGCCCAGTTAGGAGACCTGGGTGTTCGCTTCCCGGTTCCTCCCTGCGTGGAGTTTGCATGTTCTCCCCGTGTCTGTGTGGGTTTCCTCCCACAGTCCAAAGACATGCAGGTTAGGTACATTGGTGATTCAAAAGTGTCCCTAGTGTGTGCTTGGTGTGTGGGTGTGTTTGTGTGTGTCCAGCGGTGGGTTGGCACCCTGCCCAGGATTGGTTCCTGCCTTGTGCCCTGTGTTGGCTGGGCTTGGCTCCGGCAGACCCGGAGCGGGTTGGAAAATGGATGGGTGGATGGATGTATTACAAAGAGTGGGCGGCATGGTGGCGCAGTGGGTAGCGCTGCTGCCTCGCAGTTACTGGGTGTTTGCTTCCCGGGTCCTCCCTGTGTGGAGTTTGCATGTTCTCCCAGTGTTTCCTCCCACAGTCCAAAGACATGCAGGTTAGGTGCATTGGCAGTCCTAAATTGTCCCTAGTGTGTGTGCTTGGTGTGTGTGTGTGTGTGCCCTGTGGTGGGCTGGCACCCCGCCTGGGGTTTGCTTCCTGCCTTGCACCCTGTGTTGGCTGGGATTGGCTCCAGCAGACCCCCGTAACCCTGTAGTTAGGATATAGCGGGTTGGATAATGGATGGATGGATTACAAAGTGCTCTCATCACATGCCATCGAGTAAAACACGCAAATCCCCCTCTTGTAGCCAAATGTTCATTTCTTCCGTAACCTTATCACGATTCCCTACCTTTTACCCATCGATGACATCTCTGATGGGCTGGAAATTAGTGAGGCAGTGAAATAAAATTTCTGACCAAAGCCGAATTTTGGAGAGCTGAACACTGTTAGGGAAAATATGTGGATCCCTGATCCTGCTTCTTGATCGTTGGTTCACTTCAGCAATAGAATACAAACTCTCTGGACTCCAGCTGGTATTTAAGAATTCTTTTAACATGACTTCTGTGGAATATCTCATGCAAGAGGTTATCCCTTGTGGACAGTAGAGGTCGCTGTTGCCTCTTTCAACCCAACAGACAGACACACTGCACACTGGGTAAAAATCACCAAGAAGATCTTTAATGGTTTTTCTTCTTAATGCAGTGCCCAAAAGCACCACCACCACCAGACATAAAGAAAGTAGCAACCACAGTTCAGAAATCTCTCCTCCACTCCTCCCACCGAGCTCTGTCCTGCTCAGCTTGGTGAGTCTCCACCGGCCCTTTAAATAGTCTTTGACCCGGAAGTGCTGCTGTCCTTCTAACCACATGATTTGTCTGCACTTCTGGGTCCGATGGAGAGTTGTGGATTTCTTCAGCCCGGACGTACTTCTGTGGTTCCATCCCCATGACTCATGAGTGTTTCCGGGCTCTCCGGGAAATATAAATTCTCAACAACAACAACATTTATTTCTATAGCACATTTTCATACAAATAATGGAGCTCAAAGTGCTTTACATGATGGGAAAAAAAGACAAAGTAAGAATTAAAATAAGACAACACTAATTAACATAGAATAAGAGTAAGGGCCGATGGCCAGGGAGGACAGAAAAAACAAAAAAAAACTCCAGATGGCTGGAGAAAAAAAATAAAATCTGCAGGGGTACCTGACCATGAGACCACCCAGCCCCCCTCTGGGCATTCTACCTAACATAAATGATCTCAATCAGTCCTCTTTGTATTCAGGGTTCTCATGGAAGGACTTGATGATGACGGTCATGTAGACTTCTGGCTTTTAATCCATCAGTGTAGGGACATCATGATGCTTTGATCAGGTGGTGGTGGCCCAGGTCGCCACCACAGAAAACCGGGAAAAGAAAACAGAAGTGAGAATTGGGGTTAGTATGGATTTTGGAGCCACCATGAATAGTTATGATAATTAATTGAATGTACAGAGCATCAGGTTATGAGAAAGCCATGTTAAAGTACTGTGTTTTCAGCAGTTTTTTAAAGTGCTCCACCATATCAGCCTGGCGAATTCCTATTGGCAGGCTATTCCAGATTTTAGGTGCATAACAGCAGAAGGCCGCCCGCCTCACTACTTCTTTTAAGTTTAGCTCTTGGAATTCTAAGCAGACCCTCACTTGAAGATCTAAGGTTACGATTTGGAATATAAGGTGTCAGGTCCATTCCATGCATTGAAATATCATTTTTTATCATGGCTCCATCTGAGGCTCTATCTGAGGTATACGACAGAGTGAGATTATTTAAGGCTTTATAAACCATAAGCAGCATTTTAAAGTCAATTCTGAATGACACAGGTAACCAGTGTAGTGACATCAATACTGGAGAGATGTGCTCGGATTTTCTTTTCCTAGTTAGGATTCTAGCAGCTGCATTCTGCACTCGTTGCAAACGATTGGGTGGTCCATTACATTACCAGTCCAGTACATTACAGTAATCTAGTCGACTGAAAACAAAAGCGTGAACTAATTACTCGGCATCTTTCAATGATATAAGAGGTCTAACTTTTGTTATATTTCTTAAGTGAAAAAATGCTGTCCTAGTAATCTGATTAATATGCGATTTAAAATTCAGGTCACAGTCAACAGTTACCCTTAAATTCTTTACCTCCGTCTTGACTCTTAATCCTAATGCATCAAGTTTATTTCTAATAACCTCATTATATCCATTATTGCCAATCACTAAAATTTCTGTTTTCTCTTTATTTAGCTTGAGAAAGTTACTATTCTTCTATTCAGAAATACAAGTAAAACATTGTGTTAGTGAATCAACAGAGTCGGGGTCATCAGGTGCTATTGATAAATACAGCTGCATGTCATCAGTATAGCTGTGGTAGCTCACGTTGTGCCCCGAGATAATCTGACCTAACAGAAGCATGGAGATCGAAAAGAGCAGCGGATCCAGAATAGAGCCTCGTGGAACACCATATAGGATATCATGTATCTTTGAAGTATAATTACCACAACTAACAAAGAATTTTCTAAGCATGATGGGGAAGGATTTGAATGTAACAACGGCCCATAGCTAAGTTTGCCTTTGTTCCCCTAGATCTGAGAGGGAGAAAGCCCTGCACATGTGATGTCACTTCCACCTGACTGCCAGAAGCCCCACCCCTTTGTGTCCGCTCTTCCTATTTAAGAGCCGCACTAACAACCGGATGCTGTCATTCATCAAAAAGGCTGCTTATACGGGATGGCAAAATGAAAAAGGAGGGCATTTGTTTTTGGTTGAGACTTCTCATAATGGTTAAGAGTAAATGGAGTCTTCAAGCTAGAAAAGGAGAAAGTAGGCTGGGACATGTCGGCTCAAATCAATACTATTATTATATCGGCAAGCACACAACAGGAAAACGTGAACAATGTGGTACAAAAGAAACATTAGAACATTACGCAGTCTGGTGTTTGAAACAGAGTAGGATAAGACAAAATCCAATTGAAAAATAAGGGGAAAAGTACAGTAGAACCTCTGGTCACGAACGTTTCCAAACACATACAAATTGGGTTACGATCAAAAAGTTTGCCAGAATTTTGCATCTGTTCACGACCACACGCTCTTGTGGCGAACAAAAACACTGGCGGCCAGTTTCCCTACTATTCATCCATTTAGAAACACAAGTAAGACATTGTGTTAGTGAAACAACAGAGTCGGGGTCATCAGGTGCTATTGATAAATACAGCTGCATGTCATCAGCATAGCTGTGGTAGCTCACGTTATGCCCAGAGATAATCTGACGTAACGGAAGCATGGAGATCGAAAAGTGCAGCAGACCCAGGATAGAGCCTCGTGGAACACCATATAGGATATCAGGTGTCTTTGAAGTATAATTACCACAACTAACAAAGAATGTTCTACCTGTCAGGTAGGATTCAAACCAATTTAAGACCATTCCAGAGAGGCCCACCCATTGACTAAGCCTCAAGCCCCCCTGCAGCGTGTCCTGGTGGCACCCACGGCACCCAGCAGGGCTGTGAAACCGGACTCCAACTCCTATGGTGCCCTGTGGGAATCTGGAGTGCCGCTCTGCTGCAGGGGCATCTCCATCTGGCATTCTGGGGGAGGCATTGTCCCTCTGTAACCACTTTCCCCCAACTTTCTCCTTTCTCGGCGTCCCAACCAGGTTGAGCAGCCAGCCGTCCGTCACGCCCTGCACTGTAATCACAGATTTGTTCAGATAAAGCTTTCATAGTTATGAATATAGAGAAAAGCCAAACAAAATGACACCTTTTATTAGCTAACTAAAAAGATTACAACATGCAAGCTTTCGAGGCAACTCAGGCCCCTTCTTCAGGCGAGATGTAATCAATACAAGAGCATCTTTAGCATATCGATCTGTAGGCTTGAACATTTACATACTTAAAAGATAAAGTAGGATGGTCTAAAGTTAATAATGGAATATATTCATGGTACTGAGACACAAGGTCAGAGGCTGATTTCTAGAGACGTTTCTGCATTCTTTAACCAGAAAGACAAAAGTCAGTATAAAGCACCTTTGTTATAGCAGCATTGTTATGGCCCTCTTTCAAGGACACGTTCAACACAGCTGGGACACGGAGAACAATATTTTCTTATTTAACAGAGCTGGAAAAACCTTATCAGCCTAAGGATACAAGATGCTAAAGTGTTGGAAAAGGATTTTCTCCACCAATTCCAAATGTCTGTTTTTCAATTATTTTCTGAACGCTTTTTTTTTTTTTTGTGTCGGCTGTCTGGAGGGCAACAGATTTTCATTCCAGCCACTTTTCAAATTAGCAACCAATTGCTGCCGCTAATGGAACAGACTTCTTTTGATAGCATCACACATGCCAGGGGCTCAGATCAAGGTAAGCATGATGGGGAAGGATTTGAATGTAACAACGGCCCATAGCTAAGTTTGCCTTTGTTCCCCTAGATCTGAGAGGGAGAAAGCCCTGCACATGTGATGTCACTTCCGCCTGACTGCCAGAAGCCCCACCCCTTTGTGTCCGCTCTTCCTATTTAAGAGCCGCACTAACAACCAGATGCTGTCATTCATCAAAAAGGCTGTTTATACGGAATGGCAAAATGAAAAAGGAAGGCATTTGTTTTCGGTTGAGACTTCTCATAACGGTTAAGAGTAAATGGAGTCTTCAAGTTAGAATGGGAGAAAGTAGGCTGGGAAATGTCGGTTTAAATCAACGCTATTATTATATCGGCAAGCACACAACAGGGAAACGTGAACAATGTGGTACAAAAGAAACATTAGAACATTACACGGTCTGGTGTTTGAAACAGAGTAGGGTAAGACAAAATCCAATTGAAAAATAAGGGAAAAAGTACAGTAGAACCTCTGGTCACGAACGTTTCCGAACACGTACAAATCGGGTTATGATCAAAAAGTTTGCCAGAATTTTGCATCTGTTCACGACCACACGCTCTCGTGGCGAACAAAAACACTGGGGGCCAGTTTCCCTACGCGCGTTCGTACGCACCAATGATTCCCCATTCTCCGTTTCCCATTTTCTTTTGTTTGTGTATACAGGGCCTAACAAAGCAGCTGATGTTGCAAACGGAGTTACAAGCAGAGGCCTCGAGTGCTGGAAGAGGTGGAAAAACTGTTGGTAGTGTCGCTGAACGAGAAGCAACTTGCAGGGGATAGCGTAAGTGAGGCGATCATATGTGAGAGAGCCAGAAAGATTCATGGCGATTTGCTGAAAAACAAAATCCTTCTCCGAGTGGCGAAGGTGAGGAATTTAAAGCCAGTAGAGGACGATGTGAAATGTTTGGCAAGAGAAGTGGAATTTAATTTTTTTTCCCTGTGCTTAAAACTCATAAAAAAAAAGTGTTTACAGCAAGCGGTTCGTAAGGGTCTAGCGCCAACTCTTACAATGTTATCTTTTCTCTGTTATTCAATGTTTTTACATTTAGTTTACTATTACACTGTGCATTCCATGGTATAATTAAATATTTTTGTGCTTAAAAAATATATATTTACATACAATTTGTCTGGTCTGGAATGGATTAATTGAATTTACATACAATCTTATGGGGAAATCGGGTCGCGTCCAGAGTTTCGGAACGAATTACAGTCGTGACCAGATGTACCACTGTAATTTAATAATGAAAAAAATAGTCTCTCTATTATATAAAAAATCCTTCAACGCGACGAGACTTTTTGGAAGAGAGATTTTTTCAAGTCCCGCGAGATGAGACTTTTGCCTTGACATTTTTTTCAAGTCGCGCCCTCCTCTCAAACATTTTCAAACAAGACCTCACCTCTCATTGGTGTGAAAGCTTTGGTCAGACTCACTTCCTGTGCTCTCAGCTCTTATACATTTTAACATTTTCCTGCCTTTAAGTTCCCAATTAAAGAAGACGTATTATGTCCCAATCTTATTGAAGAATTTCATCACGAAGGATTATGAACAGAAAAAATTAGTACACGGGCAATCCTAGCTCCGAGAAACGAGGAAGTCAAACAAATTAACGCCAAAAATGTCGAACGATTACACAGCAAATTGGTTAAATGATTATCAGTAGACTCTGTGATCAACTTACAATATCACGAAGAATATCTACAACCGTTAACACCGTTCAGTCTTACATCGCACGAATTACTGTAGAAAAAAGGATGTATCCAATTAAAGTAATGTAGTACATCTTCAGGGGATAACATTAGACACCAAAGGAAATCTTGATATGCCATTCGTATAAAACATTCACAGTTTCCTGTTAGAACAGCTTCTGCTAAGACAATTAACAAATCTCAGAGCCAAACATTCGAAAATATATTTAATAGAGAGAAGGAAATGAAATTCAATCAGAGGCAGTTATACGTTGCGTTGACGCATATGTAGCAATTCCCA
Source organism: Erpetoichthys calabaricus (assembly GCF_900747795.2). NCBI lineage: Eukaryota > Metazoa > Chordata > Cladistia > Polypteriformes > Polypteridae > Erpetoichthys > Erpetoichthys calabaricus. Next base: position 138,219,164 of record NC_041404.2, on the reverse strand, counting down.
TGAAAATAAAAATCTGTTTAAATTGTACATCCGCATCCCCATATGCGAGTGGCAGAACCACAATGAGGCTAACGTGTAGCGCCGGCCCAGGGTGTCGCTGAGCGAAGCGAGCAGGGGATAAGCCCCCTAGTTACTAATGTAATTGAGAATAGAAGTCTTTTTAAAGTCTTTACTAAATATCTTTCTATATATAAAATCCAACATCTGTCTGTCTGTCGCTCTTCATGAGAGAACTAGAAACAGATTCAGATTTGGTTTTTTTTCTATAATTTGCTTGAACATTCCGTTGATTTGCGACTTTCTCATTGTGCTAAGTATCAGAGTTCGCTTGCAGTACTGACTTATTTGTGCGAATCTGAGAGAGACTCATCTGGCTGCGGGGCCATCTTTACTCACGTGCCAGACTCGGGGCATACCTTACCTCCGCTTAGCTAGTGAACAAGAGAATTACTTAACGGATTTAGATCGGGTTTGTTTCTAGAATTTGCTTGAACATTCCGGTTGATTTTGCGACTTCTCTCATTGTGCTATGTATCATAGTTCACTTGCGGTACTGACTTATTTGTGCGGATCTGAGAGAGACGCAGTGGGCTGAGGAGAGGGGTGCAGAGAACCTCCTCACTCACGCGTCTGCCTCGGGACATACCTTACGTCCACTTAGCTAGCGAACGAGAGAATAACTTCACGGATTTAGATTGGGTTTTATTCTATAATTTACTTGAACATTCCGGTTGATTTTGCGACTTTCTCATTGTGCTAAGTATCAGAGTTCGCTTGCAGTACAGATTTATTTGTGCCAATCTGAGAGAGACTCATCGGGCTGTGGGGCCCCCTTTACTCACGTGCCAGACTCGGGGCATACCTTACCTCCGCTTAGCTAGTGAACAAAAGAATTACTTAATGGATTTAGATTGGGTTTGTTTCTAGAATTTGCTTGAACATTCCGGTTGATTTTGCGAGTTCTCTCCTTGTGCTAAGAATCATAGTTTGCTTGCAGGAGCGATATATTTGCGCTAATCTGAGACAAAGGCTGCGGGCCGAGGGGAGGGTGAAGCAGGACATCAGTGGCCTCATGTATAACGCCGTGCGTAGAACTCACACTATAACATGGCGTAAGCACAAAAGCGGGATTGTGCGTACGCACAGAAAAATCCAGATGCAGGAATCTGTGCGCACGCATACTTTCACGTTCTTCTACTACATAAATCCCGATTTGCGTGAAAAGTAACGCACGTGCACGCGCCTTCTGTCCCGCCCCAACTCCTCCCAGAATTACGCCGCTTTGAATATGCAAATCAATATAAATAGCCTTCTGTGAAAAGACAAAGGGAAAAGCACAGGGGAAAATATAAGAATTTCAGCGAATACCAAGTGGAGGCAAAGGAAAAACGTACTATTTGTTGGTTTAAACAGTGGTATAAATCAACAAAAGGAAGCTGATCGAGTGACAGAGTGTCGGAGAAACTCGAAGGCTCAACTTCACAAAGTCGCACAGTGCCCAAAATAAAAAAGAAATCACATATCAAAGTCGCCGTGAAAAAGCGAGTTGTAGCCCACCGTCTGAGTGTCATATGAAAGCTTATTAGGGTACAGACAAAAAAAAAGGCACACAGTGGGGAAAAAAAGCACGAAATGTCAACTTTAATCTCGAAATTTCCACTTTAATCACGTAGTTTATTTTGCCATTAAAGTAGAACATCATAAACTTCATCTTAAAATCGTTTAATTTACTAGTTTCTCAATCCTATTGTAACTAAAGTGGCATGTTAAATGCTTTGTTCTGTATTTGATCTTCTATGTGCTCTATGTGTATGAATCACTACCTGCTTCTTAAACAGGCTTTCTCTTTCTCCGACAGGACACATAATCCATTACATTCGTGATATTACAGCTCTCTGAATAATTAAAATACTGAGATGTATACGTGATATCTTTTTCATGATGATAGGAATGAAAGCATGTTATTAAACATGGGAACACGGTGGCGCAGTGCTTGTTCATGTCTCACGCAAGAGGCTTGCTGCGCCATGCGCAACCTTCAATGAAATAATTTATCACAGCAGTACTGTCTCTTTCAAACGTACTAACCTCCAATTCCTGTCCTTACTTTTCTTTCTCCAAAAACTCAATCGCCACACAATAAGCTATGTAATAGACGTGAAGCCATCTGTAAGCTTAGAACTTCGATTCTTCAAAACTTTTAAGGAACATTGAAATATCTTAGTAGTACGTGTTTAATTATTATATCCGTCTATCTTTCCAGTGTCGCGTCAGCACCAGCAAGAATACAGCGCAAGGCAGGAACAATTACTGAACTAGCTAGCGCTGCGGCACCCTGTCCTCACATGTTTAATTATTAACAATACAGATTATTTAAATGAAGTTAAAGTTTTATCTGTATAATATAATCAACATGTTTTGCTGCATTTCGTCTTAGAAATGAATACCGTCATCACATGTAAATACGCGCTTTATAAAGTGGCGCAGGTTGTACAATATTATAACTGTAGTGCAAGTTTACAGTGGGGTAATTGTCCTTATAAGTACAAACAGTACTACAAGGAGCACTTGATGGACTGATTGAGTGCGTTTAGAGTTCTTGGGATGAAAATGTTTCTAAACCGCGAAGTCCGTACAGGGACTAAAGCATTTGCTGTGGCTCAGGCAGCATCTGCTTCATGCTGTGTACCGATAATTCTCTGCTGTGATTTCCCACTCAGATACAGTGATATAAATACTCCGAGTGGTGCAGTGAGAGTAATGTGGAAAAAGATGATCTGCTGTGGCAACCCTTAACGGGATCAGCTGAAAGAAGATGCAGTGAGAGTTACAACGCTAAAGCAGTTATGGTATTTGGAATACTATGGCTATTCCCTGGACCATTATATTGCTACAGGTTAATTACAATCAGATGCATTATACTAATAAACAATATGCAGTTAATTTCAGTGTATTTATAAAGCAGCGCCAGGAATGTGGATTTAAGAAAGAAAGGGTGATCACACAGGAACAGTAGCACTGCTTTGACACTGGGTGCCACCAGTCTGCAAAACCGGGCGGATAAATTGCATACGCCAAGGTATGAGTTACCGTGGAAATGTGCGTGGCTTTACGCCAAGTTTAGGTTTTATACATCGCGATTTGAGTGTGGAAAGGTTCGTACGCAACATTTCTGTGCGTACGCACCGTTTATACATGAGGCCCCAGGAGTGGGGAGCCGGGGAGGGATCTCCTTACTCACATGGCAGCTTCCTTTCGAGTCGTTCTACCTCTGCGTTTTGGAGTGTACCTCGCCTCCGCTTAGCTAGTGATACCAGTTTAAAATGAAACCTCCGAAGAAAGACAGTCGTTTAGCCGCTAATGCACAAGTAATGCGAGCACATCGGCAAAACTAAACCTCCTAGGACAGGGGTGGCAAACTCTAGTCCTGTAGGGCCGCGGTGGCTGCAGGTTTTCATTCTAATCCTTTTCCTAATCAGTGACCAGTTTTCACTGCTAATTAAATTCTTTTTCCCTTCATTTTAATAGCCCTGTTTTTAAGGATTCAGTGTTCTGAATTAATTATTTTCTTCATTAAATGACAGCCAAACAGAAATCAAATGTGAAACAAGTCAACAGTTGACCAGCTAAATTGGGGCTTCAAACTCCAACTAATTTCACTCCAACCAGTTTCTTAATGAGAAGCCAATTCTTGCTGATAATTAAACTCGTTATTTAATTCAATGGCTTGTTGCTGCTCCCATTCTGACACAGCAGACATTTTCATAACTGTTGATTTTCTGTTTTTTCTAAGAACACCGTCCAATTGTTTTTGGGACCTGCGAGATCAAACTTACTGAGACCTTCACCTTTCTTTATTTTCAGATATTGTGTGATGGGCACAGAGGAGCTGGTCATGTGGCACCAGGTTTTGTGTTTCATTATTGTTTGGCAGCTAATTAAAGAAAAAAAAACAACTAAGGGGCCTGATTCAAGTTAATTAAAATTAAGGCAAAAGAAGTTAATAAGCAGCAAAGCTAATGAAGAAGAAGGTTAGATTGAAAACCTGCAGCCACTGCGGCCCTCCAGGACTGGAGTTTGGCACCCCTGTCCTAGGAGAGAGACACCCAGAGAAGTTCCTTTCAATTACCTGACATCTTTTTTTTTCCTGAAGATTTTGATAGTTTCTAGGACCCCAGGGCTTTTAACAGCATGGGCTTACACAGCTAGTATGGAATAAATGGGGTATATTAGCTGAAGGTAAATAAATTAAATAGATAGATAGATAGATAGATAGATAGATAGATAGATAGATAGATAGATAGATAGATAGATAGATAGATAGATAGGCATGAAAGGCACTATATGATAGATAGAGAGAGAGAGATAGAGAGAGTGAAAGGCACTATATAACAGATAGATAGATAGATAGATAGATAGATAGATAGATAGATAGATAGATAGATAGATAGATAGATAGATAGATAGATAGATAGATAGATAGGATGAAAGGCACTATATGATAGATAGAGAGAGAGAGATAGAGAGAGTGAAAGGCACTATATAACAGATAGATAGATAGATAGATAGATAGATAGATAGATAGATAGATAGATAGATAGATAGATAGATAGATAGATAGATAGATAGATAGATAGATAGATAGATGGAAAAGGCACTATATGATAGATAGAGAGAGAGAGATAGAGAGAGTGAAAGGCACTATATAATAGATAGATAGATAGATAGATAGATAGATAGATAGATAGATAGATAGATAGATAGATAGATAGATAGATAGATAGATAGATAGATAGATAGATAGTGTATTGGGGTACTTTGTCCCTGCTGGCCAGTAGCATGGACCCCATTGTTTCCTAAGCTGAAAGTGTTTTAACTCCATTGCCCTGATTCAGTTTGTTCCAGTATGATTTCTTCTCCTTTTCCCTTCCATTTGCTTCTGCTTTCATAACAACATTGTGGTTTCTCACAGTATGTCATTACTACTCCTTCCTTGTTGTAAACCAGCTATTTTAATCCTCTAAATATGGCCTCCATGGCCGACAGTGCGAAGGCAGTGTGTCATTCCCTATTGAACCAGCAGCACTGTTTGATATCCTCATCCATAACCAGCACAAGAAAGCAATGGAAACCGCGTCATGTATTCATCCAACACATTTTGTATTTCCACTTAGGTAAATACTGAATGTGCCATATTTTTGGCTGAATATTTTTGTGGCCAAAGGTTAAGTGTGTCCCTTGTGGAAGTACATTTTGAATTTCTGTCTTTTTTGTTTCCCTCTCTTCACAAGATATTCAATACCAGCCTGGTGTTTAAAATGCACATTAATTAGCACACAATGGTCATTTCCAGGGCCAGCTGCACATGCTAGTAAATGGACTGTTCAAGTTGCCCTGCAGTAGTAAGCAGGACATTTTGAATTAACCACAGGCGTTTCCTGTTCATTCTAATTAAAAATAGGAAGTGTTGCAATTTTTTACAACTATCATGTATGTATATATATATATATATATATATATATATATATATATATATATATATATATATATAATATATATATATATATATATAAAGTTAAGCATCTTCCTCAAATGATGTACAATTCCTTTCAATGGTGCCCAAGGAGCTGCTGTTGGGAGCAAACTGACTGTTGTTTGGCACAGTGAAGGATATGACAATGCCTCCACTTCTTCTGGTTTTATGAATGACTAGCCGTCCCTCATGACTCTGCCCGCGTAGAAATGAAACAGGACAGTGAGGAGGGCCCTGCCCAGCTCCCCACTCCTGACGTCATGCTTCCCCCTCCCCTCGGCCCGTGGCCTCTGTCTTGGTTTAGAGTGAATATATCACTCCTGCAAATGAACTCTGATTCTTAGTACGATGAGAGAAGTTGTAAAATCAACCGGAATGTTCAAGCAAATTATAGAAAAAAACAGAAACGATCTAAATCTTTTAAGAAGTTCTCTCATTCGCTAGCTAAGCAGATGTAATATACGCCCCCGAGGCTGGCACATGAGTGAGGAGGGCCCCACCCCTTCCCGTCTGCCCACAGCCTCCCTCTCGGATTCACGCCAATAAACTGGAACCGCAAGTGCACTGTGATATTTGTCGCGAACATGCTAATATGTTTATTGTCATATATCTACTTTTTTCAGAAAACTTAAAAAAAAATGTAATGGGGTGCATTTACTTTTTCACATGACTGTGTTTTTTTTAACAGTAATTTATCAATTTAATTCTGCACAAACTGCTCTCCTTTCATCTGGGTGGCTCCTTCGTATTTACTATTTTTTTCACACTGGTGTCCCTTCTCGAGAGACTGAGCGAGGAGTCTGAGTGTCTGGGCTTGCGAGGGTCCTGATAAAAACTAAAAGCCAGGCCTTTAATGACCTCCTGGGCACGGCCATCAGCAGGGATTCTGTCTGCGGAGAGACCTCGTCGAGAGGTTTACTTACCTCGACAGTGACATTCATGTGACTCTGGTGACTCTTCCGATGAAGTCAGTAGATGGACTGGGAGCGCATGGGGGGTCATGAGGACACTGGAACGGGGTGTGTGGTGGTCCTGATATCTATGCAAAAGGATGAAGGTCCAAGTCTTTAGAGTCCTTGTGCTTCCTGTCTTGCTATATGGTTGTGAGTCATGGATGCTATCCAGTGACCTGATACGAAGACTGGACTCCTTTGGTACTGTGTCTCTCCGGAAAATCCTTGGGTACCGCTGGTTTGACTTTGTGTTGCTCATGGAGTTCTGACTGAGGCACATGACCTGCATTGTGAGGGAGCGTCAGTTACGGCACTATGGCTATGTGGCACGATTCCACGAGGGTGATCCGGCTCACTATAGAGGACCCGAGTGGCTGGACCAGGCCAAGGGGTCGCCCACGTAACACCTGGCTGCAGCAGATAGAAGGTAATTTCCGTAGGGTGGGACTGGACCACGTGTCTGCCTGGGGGGTTGCCAACTGGGATCCTGAGCTGTTTCGTTGTTGTGGTGGGTGCAGCAATGCGCTGTACCAGTGCATGCTCACCGACTTGACTTGACTTGACTTATCCCTTCAAGGGAATGATCCTGCCTTAGGCTCATACTGCCAGGACTGCTCCATAATCCTGTAGAGAAAAAAATGTTATAATGATACTCAAAGGTGGCACCAGCCCAGTGACCATCAACATGAGCTGGCATTCAATCATGTAAACAAGTCGCTTCAGGGGAGTCTATTAAAATGGCTGTACTGCTGCCCCGGGAGAACAACTAAACCCCGGGTTGCCGCACAATTAGAAAACGGCAGGAGCAAAGCAGTTCAATATTGAAAATCTATCGGGGCAACGTGACCAACGCTCATCCTTTTATTTGACCCCTCACCCCAAGTCCCAGCTCAGCATTAAACTACAAGCAATATCCCAAATAAAGAAGAGGAAAAAAATGACACATATATATTTTACATAGGGCGGCATGGTGGCGCAGTGGGTAGCGCTGCTGCCTCGCAGTTAGTAGACCTGGGTTTGCTTCCCGGGACCTCCCTGTGTGGAGTTTGCATGTTCTCCCCTTGTCTGCGTGGGTTTCCTCCTACAGTCCAAAGACATGCAGGTTAGGTACATTGGCGACCCTAAATTGTCCCTAGTGTGTGTGCCCTGCGTTGGGCTGGCGCCCTGCCCAGAGTTTGTTTCCTGCCTTGCGCCTTGTGTTGGCTGGGATTGGCTCCAGCAGACCCCTGTGACCCTGTAGTTAGAATATAACGGGTTAGATAATGGATGGATATTTTACATATAGACAAGAAAAACAAACCATCGAGTACATAACATAGTAATCAAAAAAACCTTTCCTGGTTTAGGAGCGTGATGTTCAGGATTAGGAGCAACCAGTTTGTCCAAATAGGTTAACTGTCATTACTGTTTATGGCAAAGAGAAAGCCTACTGGAATACGCCGGCCATCCAGCCGATAACAAGAAGTTCAATCCTACTGGTCCAAAGAATCGTCAGTGAAATCAAAGAAAAAAAAAAAGAGTCCGTCTTCAGAGACGCGTCCCCCTTG